>NC_056747.1:1188165763-1188368263 GCF_019279795.1 Protopterus annectens | reverse complement strand
AGTGTATAGCAAAATAGTTCTTGTCTGGCAGTTGGTGCAGAAGTTTAAGGCTGTGAGCTGTTGTTCCTGTGGTACAGGGTTTGATTTCCTCAGGCTTCATTTGCCTATGCTATGACCTTGAGCAAGTCACTGAATTATACAGTGCTTAGGGGCAACTGAGGAATTTGGACTAGGCTCCTTAATGGTTCACTGGACTGCAAGATAGTAACAACCTATGAATCAGTGAACCTATGAAAAATGCCGTCATAGCCAGGATGCCAGAAAGGGCATTAGCAACCCTCATGGCTGCCTGAATGATAGTTTCTCTGGACAGATACCACCCTAGTGGACCTGAAGATAATCCCCACCACTACAGAATGAATGGGATCATTAAGGGAGGCTCAGTGGTTGGCAGGCACAGGGACAAAAAGCAACCCAAAAAAATAAACGCACAGTGTCCAGAGCTGTATGTTATGCTGATCTAATTACTATAAAGCCATAGACTGACACACCCAGCCAGTGAGTATATATACATCAGTCCTGAGTATGCCTTGATATGCATACATAGCCTCTTCCACCTTTCTGTGTTTTTGACCTAGGAAACAAGAACAGCAGGTGTATTAGTAGTAGGATTTAGGAAACACCTCAGTATCTGAAGTTTCAAATTAATTCTATACAGTATTAATTATCTAGCTGGATCTGGAGCTATTTCCCTTGAAGCCAAGAATTATCAAATCATATGTAAACTTCTGTTAAGTTCTGGGAATAGTTTACAAATATACCCAATACCAAGTTGACTGATAACAGTAACTTATAGATATTCATTCTCTTAACACTGAAAAGTTTTTCCCTGACTAAATAAACCCCTTGTATTGTTAACCTCAAAGGAAGCCATTTTCAGACAATCTCTGTTGTCCTTCAAGGGTATCTTCAGTTTGAAATTCCACAATATATTCAAATTATTTGCTCTTCAGTTGTGGTCCTCCATCATTCCACGGTAAATTGTTTCACTGATAATCATCTTCCTCATTCTGATACGTCATCCCTGCTGAAACAAAAATATGGTTGGACATCTTCATATGAAAATGCTAATGCTTCAAGATCTGCTCAGTCATCTCTCTCTGTCTGTGGACACCAGTTTGTCTATAGTTAGCAGGCCAGTCATACCCACAGCTTAAGCAAGACAATAAGCGTGTTGCTATCAAGGGTTGTCTGGTAACAGTGACCACTTTTGTGAAATGATGTACTTCTTAGCTGGTTAGTGCAGATGAAGCTTGGCAGTTTGCACCAATGAAGTCTGGAAGTTGTACAGAGGATTAAGGCTATGAACTGTTAACAAATTACTTCCTATGGTACAGGGTTTGGCTCCCTCAGTCTTCATTTACCGACTATGTGAGACTGAGCATGAGCAAATCACTTAACTAGTGTGAAATTTGGGCATGGCCCTTTAATGGTCTCCTTGACTGCATGTCTAGTAAATACTTATGAACCACTTCTTGCAGCATCTGGCACCCTTGCTATATTCCACTTTCATAGGTTCTGTCCAATGTTTCCTGACTTACAATTAAGGTATTAAACATCTTACTTTCCTGGTGATGAGATGGCACAATTTGTACTGAAATTATTCTTATGATTTTATTAAGTCTGAATGGGCATGATTCATTGTGTAACAATAGCAGTCCTGCTGTTACATGGTGTAATACTCATGTTTGTATGCACTTTAATTGGATAGGCAAAAGAAATGTGTATCTTGCAGTGTAAGCATTTTGCATAGGGGATCAGAACTTAGAATGAGTTCTTAAACATATGCACAAGCCTGTTATCTTGACCATTTCTGGCTACATGGTAGCCTACATACATAAAGTGTTTATATAGATTTTGGTTCAAAAATATCCTGAATTACTATAATATGAATTGCTAACAATTTTCTATGGCAAAATGCTCAGGTAACCTATTTTTGCAAGCACTGTTCTTAGCAATGATGGCATTTTTTCAGCTGTTGACTCCTTACAAATAACATATGGCCATCTCTGAATGAGCATCCACTTTAATTGGAAATGTACTTATTTCAGAACCAAAGACACAGATGGTCATCCTCATGACAGCTTGACATTCACTGCAACTTTTGTCTATGCTATCAGTTTCTAAATCCATGCCAGGACACCATATAAAACTGTAGCAACAGATTTCATTGTGGCTTTTCCCATAAGCTCCTCATGTATTATGTCTAGCACTAAGGCATGTAGAATTTCAAGAATTATAACTTTGGATCTATAGCTAAATAAGTAATATAGTTCAGATTCTCTGGCAGGCTAACAGCTGTTGTTCTTTGGTAACAACATATGGAATACTAGTCCATTCACTTTGAGCACTTCTTCACAACAAGGTTATAAGAATATGCATATAAGCTAGCACATTATTATTTTGGTTTTCTTTTACATTTCATCTCTAGTGACAGGTAACTGCAACAACTGGTACAGATATGCATCTACATAAGTGTATTTACTAGTTACTTCTGAATTTTATATGGCACATCCAGCAATCTGCCAGTATTGTAATGCAGGCTTGTTGCATTATATATAGTGCAATATAAGTACTCCCTAGAAGCAGAGACTAAAATAATGAAGTTCAAATCACATGGGATCATCCAATACCAACAAAAAATAGATGCAAGAAAACCAGATATGGTAGTCCAAGAAAAAAGGCTAAAGTAGCATTAATCATTGAAATGACTATACCTAGCAATTACAGTGTCTTACATAGGCTAAGGGCTTCTCTGGCTATGTGGGCATAGCTATGTTCAGTTTTAGTCAATAATCTTGAAGCAGACATTGTGGATTTCTCTGTACCATCATGGAGCTCATGTGATAGATCAGTGCCTCATCCAGATGAGGAGCACAATATGAAAGTCTAGGCAATGACAGATGAAAATGGGAAAGCAATTTATCTGATGACATTTTCCTTTAGTTCTTGGGGTGAGTTCACATGTTTCTATCCATTTTCATTAAGATCTAATCTGTAAACGTGTACTCAGTTGCTCTAATAATGTGGATTGATTCTGTAGAAAGTGAAATTTACCATTCTGAAGTACAGTCTATATTATGACAGTCCTGCGGCTGTATAGAGGTGTATAAAGAAGCAGTATGGCTCAGAGTCTAGGGAAAGCTTCAGTCGCCTTCTGTGATCTCTATCGTCCCTTGTTCTAAAACTCATGACCACAGCACAAAATGTTATCTTTGAAAAAAATCACTTTTATCTACCTACTTTAAGTCCATGTTCCATTAGCACATTGTGATTCTGTTAATTACCCAAGTGTTTCTGTTCATTCTTCCATATCACCAAAAAATATATTGCTAATACTGCCTGTTAAGAATTCCTTAGAGTACACGGTCCACTGTTTTCTTCCAACACTAGGCACTGATGCCACTGTGAAGTTCAACTGATTTTACTAGAACAAGCCCTGTTCTGTGTTCATTGATATTAATTCCTTAGAAGCATATTCCGTGTTTGTGTGTGTGTGTGTGTGTGTGTGTGTGTGTGTGTGTGTGTGTGTGTGTGTGTGTGTGTGTGTGTGTGTGTATATATATATATATATATATATATATATATATATATATATATATATAGAGAGAGAGAGAGAGTGTGAGAGAGAGGTGCATACAATGGCATATGTCTTTGTCTATCCCTCTTTTCTGCATCAATAACACCCCTCTTTCCATCTAAGTTTAAAGGTGTGATCCTGAAGATATACAGCACTAGGCCTTGCTATCTCTTATTGGATAAAATGGAATTTCTCCCTGATATAAAGAAGGATTGTCATTCAGGTTGTCTCCCCTCCCCTCACCCCCCCCCCCATATCCCACCAATCCCCAAGTTTTTCCTCCTCTATGCTTACTGCCACAGTCAGATAGTGTACTCCCTAAATCCTCTTATTTAGTGTGCTGTCTGATAGCATAGGTAGCAGTATTGTAAATGCCACCTCCAATTCTTTTGCCTGGCATTTGTGTGCCCCTACTTGTTACCGGGTCTGTATTATAACAACGAATGACCAGATGATCGAACGTTGTTATATCAACCACTAAATGTCGAAAATCCAAAACAGAGAACAACCAGAACAGCAATTTTTTTCACCAGGAAAAAAAAAAATCACTGTTCCCAAAAAAAAAAAAAAAAACACTAAACACTAAATAAAGTGCAGGGATTCACCCACCACCCCCTACTTAAATATACCAACTCCGAGATCGCACTACAGTGGAGGAAATGGCACAACCCGGACAGCCGGCCCAGCGATTTCTTTCCCTGGGAAAAAATTTGCTGTACCAGCCATTCGCTATTTTGCCGGTTCGACATGTTGTGTTCACTCTAACAGCATTCGATCATCTGATCGTTCGCTGTTCTAAAGTAGACCCTTGTTACCACCTCATCTATTTCCACTGTGAAGTCATTGAGTCTTCTCTGCACCACAGCATGTGTCTAAACAAACATTTTGCTGGTCTCTACCTTGGTCAATTGTTCCCATGCCTTACTAAGTATAAAACCACTTTCCCTTTAACAATTTACCTGTCTCCTTTGCCAAGTTCATAACCTTCTTCATGAATGTATCCAATCATCAAAACCAACTTCTTTATCCATACACCAGCTCTACCATCCTGCCTCACTTCCTGCACATGTCACTAACACTTCCACTTGCACCCTTTCTCAAACCAGTGATACCTTCTCCATCCTTCCTCATGCCCCTGCTGGTTGTCTCCCTCCTTTTTATTTATTTATTTTATTTATTGCATTTTATAAATGAGTTGTTGAGCTGGACCTCAGACCATCTTTAGTCCTGACACAGGCTCATAGGTCTACAATTGTAGTAACAATGCAAAACAGAACAGTGGAACAGATTGCAAGATATTGAAAAACTTCCAGGATGATTAGATTGTAGTGCATCAGGCTCCCTTCTCATCCCCTTCTGTACTCTTTTTCAAAGCATGTTTCAGCACTGCCCACTCCTGCCCTTCCTCTGAGTCCTGTCTTCCACCTCCTACAGCTGCTCTTGCTGCTGCTCTTTCCTCTTCTCGTCCTGTCTTCCACCTCCTACAGCTGCTCTTGCTGCTGCTCTTTCCTCTTCTCGTCCTGTCTTCCACCTCCTACAGCTGCTCTTGCTGCTGCTCTTTCCTCTTCTCGTCCTGTCTTCCACCTCCTACAGCTGCTCTTGCTGCTGCTCTTTCCTCTTCTCGGCCTGTCTTCCACCTCCTACAGCTGCTCTTGCTGCTGCTCTTTCCTCTGAGTCCTGTCTTCCACCTCCTACAGCTGCTCTTGCTGCTGCTCTTTCCTCTGAGTCCTGTCTTCCACCTCCTACAGCTGCTCTTGTTGATGCTCTTTCCTCTTCTCCTGAGACTGGCGCCATTGTGTTTTTTCACAATAGGAAGTGGTTTGAGCAGCGAAAAATAAAATCGGGGGTATTACACTGACACAGGGATAAATATGTACAGGCCATGCTTACTTTGCTGGTGACCAGATATCTTTAATTTTTTTTGCAATCCAAATCCAGTACCGATGACTTGGTCTACCCGAAGATACATAAGAGTATTGTTAACCTGTGTATACCTAGATATAGAATACCATAGGTAAACCATTTTTCTCTGATACACCCACACCCTCCTTGCTTCAGGGAGAAAGTAATGTTAGGAAGGTTAGGTTTCCATTAACCTTCTCGACTGATGTGAATATATGCTGTAATATAATAAAGAAGAATTGGAATATTCTGTACACCAGCCATGACCTTAGTGGCATTGTTGGTGATAAACCCAACTTTTCATTTAAGAATAATAGGACAGTTAAACAGCAACTGTGCTACAGGAAAGGGAGCAGCTTGACACTGGAGTCCCAGAGGTTTGGTAGCTATCCATGTAGACACTGTGAGGCATGCAAACATATTTTTAGTGCATCTAGCTTTGTGCATCCAACACGTCGTTGCTCTGTTGAGTTTCCCTTTTATGCGGACTGCAGTACTAAGTATATTGGGTACTACTCTAAGTGTGTAGCACGTGATGCCTACTATATTGGGAAAATGAAAAGTCCCTTTTAGGGACAGGATTTTAGAACATCTACGTGACATCAGGAATTGCAAAAGTACTAGTGCTTTAGCTAGACATGTAATTGAAGTAGGGGGAGATCATTATTTTAAGTTTTTTGTTTTAGAAGTAGTACCAGAAGGGAATAGGGGTGGTGACTTGAAATGCAAGACAGAAGCATGCGACCAGAAATGGATTTTATTTTTCAAGGCTGACATCCACCCCGGGATTAATGACATGGTTTCATTAGAACCATTTTTAAAACAGAGACCACTTAAACACTAATACCATATGAGTATTTTTAAAGTTGTGATTGTATATATTATGCTTCCTACTTGGATTTTTTGCACTAGAAATTCTTTATAGAGTGTTTATTAGATACTAGCACTTTAAATGCTGTAATTGTTTTTTTACTCATTAATTAAGCAGTGTTTTTCATTGGCTAATACTGCTTTTTGAACTGTATTGTGTTAATGTGCTGTTGTCTGATGAAGCGGTTACCAACCATGAAAGCGCTTACCTTGTGTGATTAAACTTTATTTTTATTTCCATTTGGAGGTTTTATTTTTTGCTGCCTTGCTGGGACTGAACTTGTGTTTTTTATACTTGGTTATTTTTCTTGTTATTTGTCCCATATCTTGTTCATTGGTTGTTTGCTTATTTACCTTATCTAAAGAACCTGCTATGTCAACAAGTTCTTCATCTGCTTCATTGCCTGGCTCATTTGTCTTAGTTGCTTTCTTGGCCACCTTGGAATGGACATAAAAAAGAAAGCATTCCAAACCATGAACCACTAACAACTAAAAAGAAAATGCTGTGTAGAGGTTGGAAACAATCAGAAGTCCAAATAATTACAAATAGCCGAAAATAAAATGATGTTTCCATCCTTGGCACACCATTTTTTTGGTTATTAGTGGTGTATGAAGCCCTGGTTGTTTGCATCATACACTATTTTCTTTTTGCTTTGGTGTGGATTTTCAAGCTCATTGTCCAACAGATTTTCTGACTGTTCTGGTACTGCTGCTGTATGTATTAGTGTTAGGCTGTGCAGTACGTTGTACATGACATATACCCTACTGGCCTTGTCTGATTTGTACTGCACAGTAATCCAAACACCAGAACTGATTTGTACTGCACAGTAATCCAAACACCAGAACTGCATCTTCAAGTGTTCAAACCATGCTTGGTAACACTTCTGCCTCACCTGTGGGTGATGTTGTAGACCTCCATAGGTAGTATTCCAGGCCATCTGAAAGGATAAATAGCCATGGCTCAAAGGAATATCCAGTGTCACCCCCAAAACAGTTGTGTGGAATGATGCCAGTCTAAAAAAACAGGCAACAGGACACCAACTTGTTAACTGTGGCTTCCTCCAGGATGCTTGGCATAAACATCCATTATTACCCACCTTGGTAATATAACATTTAAATGTTAATGCAGGGATGCACTTGCCTGTTGACATACAAATGGGCATCATCTGTGACAGGAGCAGGGATGACTATGTAGATAGTATCTATGGTATTTATGATGCCTGGCAAATGGGAGATTCCATGGAATCCCATCTTTACTGTGGTTCCTTTTGCTTCTGTCTGGGACATCCTTATGTATCTTCTTGCAAGAAACTGCAGGCACTGAAGAAACAGAAAAAATACAACTAGCTAATCCCCATGGTATCTAGGACAACCTGTCATACGTGAAATAATTGAAAATGGGAGTCATCAAAATACAACCATTACAAAATTTAGCAATAATTCCCTTCTTGCTATGAGTAGAGTGACTGAATTGTTTGTAAACTGTAAGCAGTTTATTTCAGCATCTTCTTACTTTTTATTATTCAAAGTGGAGTATTTATAATACATTTATTGTAGATAACACATATTTTCTATGCCTTGCTTTCTTTCCTACCTTGGCCAAATGGAGCCTTTGGACAATTATTGCTTTAAGACCCTTTTGAATAAGGACTTTTTGAGGAAATGTCAGATAGGTAAGATGTTACGTAGCAATCAAAACATTCTGCCTTCTAATAGCAAAAATTGGAAAAAATGTCCATACCTTATTTATTTATTTATTTATTACTTGTAAGTACACTGGTTCAAAGACCCTCTTCAAGAATGAACCAGACCAAGAGGTAGTATAAACATACAAAAAGTGGTATGAGGTGTTACAGATACAGAAGCAATGTACAGAGGCTGCTATCGAAGTAGACAGACTGTGCAGGACTAAGGCACAACTGCAATATGCTTGGTGAAGACCCAGTTGAGGGGGAACCAAGAATTAATGGAACAAATTAGCACCTCCTCATATAATTCTTGTGCTTTTCAAGGGTCTAAAATAATATGCCAAAAATGTAGGTAGTTAACCTTTCAGTAAAAGCAACAAGAGTTTACACTATGAAATTGTAAATAGTGATGAGCAATTAAAACTAGCATTTGATACAGCCCATTCTAATTTTTCTCAAAACAAACATGAATATTAGTCCTCCCCTAGTATAGGAAAATAAGAAGAGCAATGGGAGGTACATAACAGGAACATGAAAAAGTATACCTGTGTAGGTAAACGTGCCATAACAGTAGATGTTCTAATAGATCACTGTTGAGGTAGCCTAAGATAATTAGGGTCTTCTGCTTGCCACTGGCCAGCTTTCAAAGCTTTTGGGTACCTTCTACACATTTTAACTTTCAGAAGCTAGACAGGAGCTTAAAAATACAGTGTAAATCTCCTCCAAGCTTTTTTGCATAGAATAAAGGGAAGAAAGATCCCTGAAAGAATAATGCTAGTAAACGAAGCCAACAATAAACATACACAAAGGTATATCTTCTCACAATGGCAAAGAAAATGGAAAACGTAAGTAGAACAAAAGAGGCAAGTGGGAAATTAGAAACTAATAGGGAGAAGGTCAATAAACGAAGCCTCCAGACGCCCCTGATGCTTACAAAGCCTTTTCTGGACAGGGAAAAGTAATCTAATTTGGAGTGCTTTGTAAAGGTATGTCCTGAGGACCAAGCTGATGCCGCTAGAATATTTGTAATGTCTAGCTCCTTCAAAAAAGCCATCAAAGAAGCCAAAGCTCTTGTGGAATGTACCCTACCCCTGCCTGGAAATGCCTTATTATGGTGAGATGTGGCATGACACAGCCTTTTGGAAATAGTCTGCTTTGACACTGGTTCTCCTTTCCTCTTACTCTTGTAGGATACAAACAGATGATCACCTTTTCTGAAGGATGGAATTTTGTCTAGATAGTATCTGAGCTGCCTGTGAATATCTAGAGTGTGAATAATTTTTCTCCCTTGTACTTGGGTTCAGGAAAAAGACATGGAGATTAACAGTCTGGCTTAAAGTGAATTCTGTGACCACTTTAAGCATAAAAGAAGGAGTCATTCTCAAAGACTTGTGAAAAATAAGGAAGAGTTTATTCATCATAAGTGCTTGTTATTCAGATATTCCTAGCAGAAACCCAAGTAATGAATAAAGGATTTTCAGTATTAAAAACCTGAATTCAGCCTGATGCACTAATTTAAATGGAGAAAAAACAAGCTTTTCAAGCATAAAATTAAGACTCCATGGATGAATCACCCGTTTCCTAGGTAGGCAGATTTGCAATACCCCTTTCAAAAGCTGTTTAATTTAAGAATAGTTAGAAAGAGAGATTGAAGGACAAACATGCAGAAATGAATGACAAATCGACTTTGAAAGAGGAGTAAGAAAGGCCAGAGGAGTAACTCACACCAATAATCAGGAACCAGAGGTAGCCTGGCCTGAAGATTGTCCTGGTATTCAGACTGGCATCAATTAAAAAATTGCTTTTGATTGTACTTATTTGATTTTCTAGTAGCTGTTTTTTCACCTCCTTTAGCACCTGATGCATGTCCTCAGAAAAAAAGGTGCCTAAAGGGAATCAAGATTCTATCATCCAGGAAGTAAGATGAAGAGTTTTCTGGTCAGGGTGTTTCAAATGACGCCTGCCTTGTGTGAGCAAACCTTGTCTGTGGGAACACCTGTGGTAATTACACTTTGCCAGATGAAAAAGAAGGGAGAGCCACTGTTGCCTAGGCCAGGAAGGAGTCACCTCTACAATTTTTGGAGAATTATTCTGGATCTTTACAAAAACCTTGGATATCAGTAGGAATGGTGGGACAGCATAAATAAACATTCCCTCCCATGGAAATGAGAAAACATCTGTCCTCTGGTATGTTTGCAAAGAGCACTGAAGCAAAATTTCTTTATTTGCCTGTTCTGACAAGAGTCAAATAGATGCAGTTGAGTATCAATTCTTGGAAAACCTCAGGAAGAATTTCCATTCATGGGGGTCTGTCCTGGTCCTACTGAGCTAGTCTGCAGTCACAGTTTACTCTGACAGAATGCATGCCTGAATAGGTAAACTGAGCTGTATTGCTATCTCCCGGGATATCATAGCAAGTCTACTAAGAGGATAAAATCTGGGAGCCCCACCCATCGTTTGTTTATGCACCACATCACTGTGGTGTTGTCTTTGTAAATTTGCAAAGGTCTTGGGGATCAGAGATAATTTAAGACTTTCAAAGTGTTGATCACTGCCAACATCTCTGTATACATTTATGTGCTTTGATTTGTAATGAGAGCTCCACAGACCTTGCACTTTCACCCCTTTGGAGACTGCACCCTACGCCAGGACTGAAAAATCTGTAGTGACAGACTGGAAAATGGTTGTAAGAAAGAATGGAAGACCTGGATTGCAAGAAATCTGGTCTTCCTACCACATTATCTCCCTTTTTAGAAATCCCAAAACACTTATCTGAAAAAGATGAAGGGTAAAGATGCTGAGTGCAGTCTGACCTGATGTACCATTGGATCTTTCTTATGTGGAGGCTGGTGAGATTTATGAAAGACTACACTGATATATGCATTGTATTGTATACAGCATATATCATGGACAGAAGTAGGTCAAAAATTAAAAAGATAACTGTGTGCACAAGACCCAGGATAAAAAAGTGCCCAATCCTGGTAGGCACACTGGTGCCAGGACTGGAAAGAATGAATGACAGCGTATCTTCCTCAAAATATGGAAACATTCTTACAATGGGGCAGGGCAAGGCCAGGCCCACAGGAAGGATGGCCCCCTTGTTGTAGAAGGAAGTAGCAGTCCACAAAATTCACATTTGATAGGCCAAAGAAGAGCCATAAAGATGATAGAGTGGACTATTGAGGATAAGAAAGAAAGTATGTATTGTTACTATTATGCAAAAAGCCCAGAATTTCCAGACACAAGATATACAAAAAGATTAAGACAAGAGATTAGAGGAAAGGAAAATACTTCAAATAAAAAATTATGTTCATTAATACAACAAATTTGTGAAAAACATTATATAGACCAAAAAACTTTGATCTGTTTGGAAAATGAAGGATCAGAGGAAGTGCAAAAATATAAACAACAAAACCTAGAGATTTTTGAAAAGTATAAAAAAATAATATGGATATGGGAAAGAAAAACAGATTTGATATGGTGCAATATTTATGCAAAGTCGAAAGCCAAATTAATCAATACAAAAAAAGGCAGCCCCAAAGATAGTCAAAGAGAAATACAGGCAAAGGCATCCAGATATGGAAAGTTTCACAATAAAAAATGGTATCTCAAAGGGAGAATGTAGAAAAGATGATTAGTAAAACAGAAGTCAAAAAATAGAAGCTGAAGATGGAATGCCTACGAAGTGAAGGATTTGTTGTAGAAAATTTAACACAAGTTACACGACAGCATGATGGAATGAGTCCCCAAAGAAAGGAGAAACAGGAAGCTCAGGAGACATCTGAAGAAATATGGACATGGAAAGAAAAAGGCATTTAATATGGTGTAATATTTATGCAAAGGAGAAAGCAAAACTAATCAGTACAAAAACAGCTGCACCAAAGATATTTGAAGAGAAATACAGCAAAGGAATCCAGACACAGAAAACTTTACAGTACAAAAAAATAACAAGACAAAGAGGAAAAGTAGAAAAGAATATTAGTAATGGAGAAGTTAAAAAATAGAAATTGTGGTTATGGAGTACCTGCAAAATAAAGGATTCAGTGTAGAGAATCTAACTCAGAAAGCACCATAGCAGGATACAGCAATGGACATTCAAATTAAGGAGAAACCAGTGGAACAGGAAGCAACCGGTCAGTTGCCATACAAAGATATTTTGGAGCCTTCCACAGGAATCCAGAATAAATGCTTACTTGAAGCTGGACCGCAAGGAAGGAACAGGAAACAGTGCAACTCTGACGCAGTCAATGCTGAGGAGTGATAGGCCAGTGAGTTCCCATACGACAGAGCAACAGATGACACAGAATGAAACTGCAGAGAATGTGACACAGGAAGATGCTATAGAACTTTCTATAGAATGCCTGCAGGAAATGGAGAACAAGAAATGTGCCCTCAGTTTAGAAGAAAATGAGCTAAGAGAAGAATTGCTTGATTTAATAGATAAACATATTAAGATAAATGAAAGAAATACAGTGCAGAAGGTCAATAAAACCCAAAAGTCAGAAATTTAATAAAACAAATAAACACAGTAATTAGGACTGTCCATAGAGATCCAAGCGATGTAACAGAAGTAAACAGGATATATTACTGTGCAGCTAAATTAATAACAGATAAAATTCTACCACAAGAACACAGGGTAGTAAGGGAAAGGAAGGGGAAAAATCAAATACCATCATAGAAGTATCAAATAGAGAAAACTATAAAGCAATTAAGACAAGAAGTATCACTATTAGAAGAGCATAGAAGGGGGAACAGGTCAACAAAAATACTCAGAAAGATAGATTTGATAAAAGCAATGCACAGGATTATAACAGATCAGGATTTATCATGCACTATCGCAAATAAACTAAAAATGTCAGCATAGGCAGATAAACTTAAAAGATACACAGATAAATATAAAGGAAAAGTACAAAATAAGCAATTTATTGATGACCCAAAAAAGTTTTATAGATAATTGGGAAACAAGGTAAAAGGAATTGAAAGACCAACAAAAAAGAAGAAATAGATACATTTTGGAGAAGTATTTATGAAAATCATGTGGAACATAACAAAGCTGCTAAATGGACAGAAGAAGTAAAAAAAGTAAGAAGTTTAAAGGTACAGTAAATGAAATTAGATGAAGTAACATATAGAGAAACTGAAACAAAGTTATGAAAAGCCTCTAACTGGAAAACTCCAAACCCACATGCAGTAACTAACATCTGGTTAAAATTATCATCTTTCCATGAAGATTTAGCCATGAGTAAGAATTATGTATATGTGCATCCCAAACAGACACCAATCTGGCTAACAGGAAAAACAATGCTCCTACTTAAGAGTGAACCTGCAAGCTACCCTACGAATTATAGACCAACAACTTGCCTTCCAACAACATATAAACTATACACTGGAATTGATGCCAAAAGAGTTTATAATCATTTAGAAGAAAATTCAATTATGGCAATAAAACAAAAGGGCAATAAAAGAAAGTCATATAGAACAAAGGACCATTTGTTGTTAAATAAAGTCATAGTGGAGAAGTAAAAAAGGGGAAGACTCTAAGTATGGCATGGAGTGACTACAAAAAAGCATTTGACAGTATCCCACATTCATGGATAAAATAGTGCTTTAAAACATATAAGATACACCCTACACTGATAAACTACATCACAGTGACCATGAAACAGTGGCAAACCACTTTACAGTTAAGCCATGATAAAGGACAAATTATTATTCCAGGGATAAAAATCCAAAGGGGGATATTCCAGGGTGACTCTCTGTTCCCGCCGTTCTTTTGGCTTGTCCTTAACCCATTAAGCTGTCTGCTTAACATATTAGCTCATGGCTATAATTTGGCTCCCAGAAAGCAACAAAGTGTAAAGACTTCTCATCTTCTCTTTGTCGATGATTTAAAACTATATAGCTCATCAGATGAGGAACTGAAAGCACAACTGCAAGTAGTTAAAGCTTTTCCAGATGATATAAGAATGTCAGTTGGTCTTGATAAATATGCAAAGCAGGAAAGCTGCAGCACCAAGAAAGCATCAGTTTGGAACAGCTTGGAACAAGAATGTGATATAAAAGAACTTGAGCAAGAGGGAGTGTATAAATATCTGGGAAATGATGAAGGATCAACAATAAAACATTAACAAATGTGACTAAAACTTAGTAAGGAATATTTTAGTAGACTTAAATTAATCCTGAAAACAGCATTGACATCTAAGAGCAAAATTCAAGCTATAAACCAATTTGCTCTTCCTGTCCTAACTTACAGTTTTGGAGTGATCGACTGGCCCCAAAAGGTGTTGGACAGATTAGACAGGAAAATAAGAAGGATGCTTCATGCTCATCAAATGACTTATAAAAATCAGTGCATACCAAAATTATATATTCCCCATTCCAAAGGAGGTATGGGCCTCCTTGAAAATGATTACATGTATTGATTTGCAATCATTGGACTGCATACATATCTGCTGACCTCACAAGACCCAAATATAGTGAAATTTTTGAAATATGAGGAGAATAAATCTAAGATGACTTCCCTTCTTAGTCTAGCAGAAGCATATCGGCATCAAGCGGGAATGGAAATCAAATCAGAAGTAGATAAAAATCAGGCAGCAACTGAATGTACCAAAAAACAATAGAAAGAATATAAGGTGAAGGATCAGATGAGAAGGCAAGAAATGTGGAAAATGTATAAATATAGTTGCAAGTATAGAAAACTCCTAGAAGAACCTCAAGTTGATCAGGATCGAATGCAGGAATGGTTAAGGAGAGGTGAATTCAAACCAAAAGATGAAAGGTTAATATTGGCAGCCCAAGATAGTCGACTACATACACATTGGTTTACAAAGTTCATTGAACATGTGGGAGAAACAGACAAATGTAGGTTTTGTAAACCAGAATTGAATACAGTTGCACACTTTGTTGCTGGTTGTGATATAGTAATGGCAGAAGGACTGTATACTGAAAGCCATAATAATGTGACAAGACTGTTGCATTGGGGATTGTGCAAACATTATAGTATTGAAGTGTCTGAAAAACATTGGGAACATGAACCACAAAGCATCATAGAAAATGATGGTCTACATCACATGGGATTACCCATTACCAACAGTTCAAAAGATAGATGCGAGAAAACCAGATATAGTGGTCCATGAAAAGAAGACAAATTTAGCACTGATCATTGAACTCGCTACACCCAGTGACTACAGTGTCTTGTGCACAGAGAGAGACACAAAGTCATAAAATATCAGGATTTGCAGGCAGAAATAAGAACAATGTGGAAGAAGGATACCCAGACAGTTCCAATAGCAGTAGGAGCAACGGGGTCTTATAAAAAATAATCTACAATCATATTTAGATAAGTTACCAATACATGTAACTTGGTACGAATTGTAGAAGGAGTCATTATTGGGCACATTCCAGGTGCTGGGAAGAGCACTTCTGGCTGACATCAAAGATTGAAACAATACTAATTTCATGAACGTTAATCATACTTTGACTTAGGAATGAGGTCCATTCCTGTCTGGTATTAGAAACCCAAAAGATCTGGAGAAATTAAAAAGGAGTCTGGCCAAGGGAAGCATGAGAATTGTTAATGCCATGAACCCCAATATGCTGAGAATTTCAATTTCAGGATCCTGGCTTTGAGAAGAGAAACCCAAGAGGGACATGTGAATGCTCCTTGGGATTTCAACTATGTGCTTGAAAAGCTTAATCTTTCTGTTTTTTGAATAAGCTTATCATGCACAAGAAGGAAGGTGAACAGCTCTACTATGCCTGGAGGAAGACAGCCTCTTCTGAGGATATAATCTATAAGACATCACAGGAAATCAATTCTGTGCTAAGGGATGAAAGAAGATTTTTGTAAGTTGATTTGAAAGCACAAACTGAGTAAGAGACTGTGAACAGTTGCTAAAGACTTCTAACAGCTGGAGAAAGAATGTGCAAAGATAAGGTACTCATCCAAATATAAAAAAATGTGAATGCCTTGACATCTTCTATAAGGAATTACTGGTGCTATACTTTGAGAATATTCTTGATTTAGTAGAAAGTCCAAGCAGTAAGACAGAGAACTGATAATGTAAGCCAGAACAGTTTAGTACAGTGAATGTGATGATACACATCCTTTAAGTCTATCTTTACCACGAAAACTAGAGAGAGGATCAGAGGTAAAAGGGAATGCAGGGAATGCATGTTAAAGTTTGGAATACTGACAAAATGATTTAGAAAGAAAGGTCCAGCACAGGCCTCCAGTATCCTTCCTTTTTTGTACTAGAAATATCCTTGAATAATAGCCTTTGCCCATACGACAGGGGTGCACTATTTCTATTAACGCTTGAGCAAGCATCTGATGCAGGATGGGAGGAAACAAGGAGACTTGGTTCACATGACAAGGAAGAATCCACTGGAACACAAAATGGGATTCCCATTGGCATGTGTGCCATTGTTGTATTACATTTAAAACCCATTTGTCTGTCACAATGTGGTAACATAGGAGAAGATGAAATCTTTGAGATATGGAGAGGTGGCCAGGGTGGGAAGTGTGTGTGGGGTTGCTGAACAGGCAAGTAGTCATTCTAACCAAGAGGACTGTTCTTGATTTTTCAAGGCTTTTTCTTTCTTTTTTGATCTTCCTTATCATTTATTTTTAAAATCTTGTTTATTGGCACCTTGCTGCTTAAATTGCTAACTGAAAAAAATAGGCTGAGGAGGATAGGAAATTCTATTTTTTTTTCTTAATAAAGGAGGGTTGAAAAATCTAAATAACGTTTTGAATCACATTTCTCCTTTCATTACACTTCTTAAGCATCTCCACTGCAGAAGGGTCAAATAAAACTTCTTTATCTGAGGGAGAATTTAAAATTGCATTTTTTACATCATGGAGAAGATTTTGAGAATGAAGCTAAGATGGTCTTGTAAGTACTGACACAGATGCAGCAGCTCTAGAGGAGGAATCAGCAGCATCAAAAGCACACTACAAAATATGCACAATAACCTGAGAAGTAGATGAAGTAAAGGCATTCAAAGATTGTTTTCCATCAGAGAGAAGGCAGATTAAGCAATGACTTCTGCATGTTGTCAAAGGTTAAAAGCATAAACTTTAACATATGAGTCTGACAGTTCATCATATAAGATTTAAAGTACTAGAGGGATGCATTTTCTTCCCCAACTTATACTGCATTTCCCATCCTTGTCAGAGCGGAATGGGATTAGCAGCAGTGTTCTGCTTTGCAGGCTGTCACAGAGAAATCACCAGAGGGTCTACTCTAGGATTACAAAACAAATACATATGAGTCTCTGAGGTATCCTGTAGATCTTATAAGACTTCCTAGAAGCAGGATGTTGACTATCAGGCAAATTAACAGCAATGAGAAAGACATTCCCCCGGATTTACTAATCTTCCATGTAAGACTAGATTAGTCTTACACGGAAGCGCCAGTGTAAGAGTATGATGGCAGTGCGCCATGCATATTAATGAGGATGTGCTGCCTCAACTCTAAAGCTTACACGGAGCGTGGACGAGTTTACGGGGCGTGTTGGACTGCCGAGCAGTCCAAAAATCCATGCCCCTGCAATGAAGAAATGCCGCAACTTCCATTTACATGAGCGAGTCTGCTCACATCTGTACAAGGTAACACTACACTCCCCCATATGTTAAACAACTTACAAAATAAAAAATAAAAATATTTTTTTTTCTTCTGATATAGCTGCCCGTAGTTGTGTGGGTCTGCAAGGGTTTGCCCATTGCTTAGATACAGTTAGCAGCCTAGACACCAGAAGAGGATAATAAGAAAAATATATGCAAATTAAGCAACATAGTAATAGAGTAGTGGTTAGAGCCTTTGCACAAACAGGAGGCATTCCCAGTTTGAGCCCCACTACTGCATGTTCCATTTTCTGTGGGAAATGTGTATACAAAATATTTCCTGACATTTTTTATGTATAAGTTTTGTAAAAAGCATTGAAATGTTAAATGTAGTAGTGCATGAATTATATATACAATATATATGAAGGTGAAATGTTTATGCATTCTGAGGCATGAGTACCCTATTTTAAGCAATATAAAGCACTGCTAAGCACATTTTACCAGTATTGAGCATATTTAAATACAATTGCGCGTAGCTGCGCACTGCGTTAACCAGCGCAACATCGGGCAACATCGGGCAACGTTGAGCAAAGTTGGGCAACGTTGGGCAAAGTCGGGCAAAGTCAGGTAAACACGCTCACACCTGCTTTACTGTTCCTTAACCAGTCAGGTCTGCCCAGCAGGAAAATAAAAAGCAGTGACAGGGCTCAAACTCAGGATACTGTGCACTATAGTCACAGTACTTAACCACTAAGCCATGACAGCATTTCACAAACATGCACTTTCAACAGACACATATCTATCAAAGGAATTTTAAACATTGCCAACATCAGCTAAGCAGGCGTGCCCACAGCTGAGCTTTTCCAAAACTGGCCAATCACAAATAAGTGCAGGAAATGAGGCATATTTAAGCTCCACAGGCAGGAATACTTGCTATAACTGGTTGTAGCTTCCTTCTGCAGTCAGCATGGCTGGTGTTGGTGAAGGCACTCGATTTAGAGCACAACGCTGGGGCATCCAGGAGTCCAAAATTATGGTTTGGCTCCTCGTCCACAAACATGAGGAAAGACTCCTGCAGGGCCAGTACCAGGGTACCCAATATAAAACAGAGGCCTGGAACAGTCTTGCCCATGATCTCACCAGTGCCACTGGTGTTCCTCGGACTGGTGAGCAGGTCAGGCACCATTATTCTGACCTGAAGTGGCGTAGGGGGGATGAACTGGACCGGTGGATCCAGGAATCCTGTATGATGCCTAATGCCCCAGTACTGAGTAAGTAGCCATTGTATTAAGTAGTTAAGAATTGCCATGCTTGTCTATACTATGGATAGGTATGTCTCAATATCACTGCATTTACTTCACAGCTGCAGGTGACTGGGCTATGAACCTGCAAGCCCATGAAGATAGGCTGCAAAGGCTGTGTCATGAGGCAGGTTAGTAATTATTCTGCATGTACTGTTATATAAAATAAATGAGAGAGCCTTCAAAAAGTCTTTTAACCCAATAAATAAAGGTGTAATAATCCTTTAATAAATGTATGATTCATGGAGTGTGTCTGTGTCATTTTCTTTGATATGTTGTTGTACTGTTGCATTCTACAAATAGTAGTGTTGTATTAAGCAGTGTCAACCCACACTTGGGTAGGCCCATATAACGTGGATGAAGGGAGTGCCAGTAGCTTGTATGCATATGTACAGCCCTCAACTGTTGGTTCATGGCCAGCATGTACAGGTTAATCTGGCACATGAGTAGCTTGGTATTGTGTTCCCCAGAAATGTCAGTGTGCTGCCAGAAATGTAGGGAGCTGTTAACATATAACTGATACTTTCACCTGAACATATCTAGATAATTATATGAAAGTAGAGCTGTCAGTGTACCATCTTAGCAGTAGTGTGTGTGAGCAATTCTCAAAATATGTTGCAGTAACATCTGCATCTTGGACAGTTTGTATGTAAGATACAGCTCATGTATATAATGATCTAGCAAAATCCAATTGCACAATATAAGGACATTGGGTAGTGTAATAATACATGTAAGGGACATATAACTGCAGTTAATAGGAATGTAGTGAAAACTAGAAGGATATATAAGTTGTTAATTGAGCTATCTTTTTCCACCCTACTGTATGTGCATAAAAATGCAATTCCACACCTCAATCGGTATGTCTAATCTCAAAACATTTGTTGGGACATATGTCCTATTGGTTTATAAATATTTGCATTTATTTCTATGCATGTGCCCTGTTAAAATACCACAATATTGGTGGCCTGTTGCCATCAATTAAACCTGCATGCTGTTGTAATGTCCACTATTGTTCTATA
This sequence comes from Protopterus annectens, assembly GCF_019279795.1. Classification (NCBI taxonomy): domain Eukaryota; kingdom Metazoa; phylum Chordata; order Ceratodontiformes; family Protopteridae; genus Protopterus; species Protopterus annectens. The sequence continues at coordinate 1,188,348,332 of NC_056747.1, read as the reverse complement.
TATGCATGTGTCATGCTTGCTTTTCAACTGTTGAAAATCTGGTGTGTTGGGTTAATGGGAATACTTCTGCATGCTGTTATAACTAATTGGCAATGCTGTTGACTGTTACTAACCCATATCTTTATTAAACTCTCCAAAACATAGTTCGTATGGGAAGGCCGGTCCCAGCGGACCCACCTGTCCCACCTCAGCTGGCCATGGCACCTGGCACCAGCAGATCTGGTGCCCAGCCTGGGACCTCCTCCTCCATTGGCCCTGTGCCACCTTCAGGTGGAAGCGCTGCAGGGGATGGGGCTCGGCCCCCCGTGCAAGCGTGGGCAGAGAGGCACCTATCACCCTTCATACGGTCCGGGCTGTGGTGCGTAGAGAGATTGAATGTTCTGTTGCAGAACCTCTATGCCAGCTTGAGGCCCGAGTGGCGCAACTCCTGGGTCAGCCTGCCCCTCCTACACAGCCCCCAGCACAGCCACCTTCTGGGCCGTGAAGGTGCAGTGGTGACTGCCCATGGGTGGGGACCTCAGTCCCACTGTTTCCATCTGGGGGCTCATGGGCTTGTGATTTCCAAACATCCCTCCCCATCAAAGGTGTTCACCCACCACATGTGTCATATACTGCCCCTGTATGCATCTTGTTTGTCTTGTCTGTTTACCTCCCCAACCTACCTCCCCAAATATACCTACTTCCCCTACCCCACATTCCACTCTCACCTGAAAAAAAAGGGCAATCTGCTCCCAAAAAAAATTACGCCCCATACATAGCTGCCCATTTTGCACACATGTCCACTGGACACATGAAATGTTATTTAATTGGCATTACAACATACTTTGTTGTCCTCACCCCTCTCTCAGGGGTTGAAGGGTTCATATCTACCTCCAAATTTATTGCATATGCACAGCTGTTGCTGTTGAAGAAATGGGCAGCTATGGACCTTCCCTACACCTGTCCTGCACATCCTGAGCTATTTTCCATACTGTCTTTCCCTCTTTGTGCCCCTTTTTCACCACTTTCCTATCTCCCCATTTTTCTTTTCTTTCAAAGAAATTAGCATGGGGTGAGCGGGAGTAAGCACTATTAAGCAGTAGTTAGCGGGTTTGCGTGAGTTTGCACTTGTTTGCGCTTAGCTAAGCAATGCGCAGCATTGCGCAAACCTGCTTACAACTGCTTAAAAGTGCCTTAGTCACTCTGTATGTGAGGGCCCTTGTTCTGCTCAGGAACAAAATAAAACACCTCTGTAAGTCTCAAACCCTGGACCTTGCACACACTACACAACATGAAGTACCACTAAGCCATGGTAGATATACATCAAGTTGGTGCTTAAATAATTATATCATGCATCAGAATGAGTGAATGTAAAGGAAAATTAGGAATACCATACCACACAACTTGTTCTGTGGATGTTGACCAACAGTTGTTGTGGGATTACATTACATGACTGTGATAAGAGAAGCAGCCATTCTAGCAGGAAATAATGTTACACCATCACCTTACAACCCCACACAGTATCACAGCAGGACAAACACTGGCATATCTGTTTAGGGCAGAGGCCATACCTCTCAACTGTCCCTAATTTTCAGGGATGTCCCTGATTTTGACCCAAATTTTAGCTCTGTCCCTCTGAATCCCTCCTAAAACTACTGACTTTGGGCAGAAAGGTGGTGAATTACACTTAATGAATAATGACAATAATTAAGAGTTATACACTTCTTTTACTTCAGAAAAGGTGTATTAATTCATATGCTCTGATTCTCTCAATGTTTCAACTTAATGGCACTAATATTTTAAAGGTGTCCCTGATTGTCCCTGAGTTTTTCTTGACTTTTCCCTGATTCTGTTCAAATATGTACCTGATTGGTTGAGAGGTCTGGCAGAGGCAGAAACACAGAGGCATATTAGCCTTTCTGCTGTTACACACTGTGCAAATAGCTTTGGAAGGAGTTTTGGAAACATACCCTTATGTAGGAATAAAACACTGAAATACAAATGGATGTAGCCATGTACTGGTAGCAACCAACTGTAAGAATGCCATTGCTCTATTGCTGAAAAGACCTGTGTGGTGCACAGACAAAAATAACAGGCTATTCTCTGGCTATCATGTGGATAGGTCCACAGTTGGGAGTTATGCAGACAGACTACATGCCTTGATAAACTAACATGTACACAGCAACCCTGTAAGTCCAGCAAGATAAAATCCACACAATACTACTTACGCTCTCTGTACTTCTGCAACCCTACCCAAATGTAGAATATACCTGTGTGTGCAGGGTCTACCAAGGATGTAGGTAAGCATACTCACTGTACTGAAATGTGTCCAGTTTTTCTGAGCAGCTTGTGCTAATGTCAACACTAAAAAAGCACAAACTGTTTAGAACTGTGTAAATGAATATTCACAGTATAGCAGTTCACAAACAATTCTTGTGCCAAAGGAATACATCTCTATAACTAGCTTTGTATGGCAGTTAATTGTAACAGTTGAAAAGAAAGTACATCTTTCCATGTATCTTGGGGTAGCATTTTGAGGGGTGAGTACATTTCTACACTGACAAGTGGGTACTGGAAGCAGCAACATTAGGTCTGAGTACAAAATGTAAATCTCTGGCTACACCCCTGGCTTCTGATATAAGAACTATACCAACCTTCTGTCTTAAACAATGATGTCCACACCAAACAAGGATGATCTCCATCTTGGAAAGCTGAAAGGGCCATGCCTACATGAGTCAGCAATTTATAGTACTGGGTTGCTATGACAGTGATTACTTCAATTACTACACAGCAGGCTGCATGCAATTAGCAAATGGTGGGCACTAATTGGTGCAGAGGCCATCACATGCTCATGTGCAATTCCTACAAAAGCAGGCTGCAATCTATGCCAACAAACTCAATCACTCTATTGCAGAGACTGACAGAGAGAGAGAGAGAGAGAGAGAGAAAAGGAAAAAGAAATATTACCAAATTATACAAAGGAAAGGTATGTGACACATATGTATTTACTGGCATGTAGTAGATGTTATTGAAGAATAGTCTACATAATGTGAAACATTCATATGTGGCAGCAGTACTTCTTTCTGCACAGATGTTCTGCTTAACTACTGCTATGGACAATACTGTGTGTACCTGTGGGCAGTGGGACATACCTGTGAAATGTGTAGCTCAGCATTAAATGTCAAAGATCTGATCCATGTTATCTGTGTTCTGTACAGTAGTGTGGCCAATGGCTGTTGGGGGATTAGCGCTGACATTATATAAACATGGGTGTGACAGAACAACACATGCATGATAGTCATATTAAAGTGTAGCTTAGCATTGGCAAGTGCTGTAGCAGTCTAGTATGCTTATCTAGCATCTGTTGCCATATATACCCCTAATGTTAGTCTGTGTTCATATGTGACACCTGTTTGTGTTGCAGCAAGGCCCAACAGTTCAGCTGTGAGGTCCAGGGACTTACAACAGTGTGGACCATGTGTGTGTATGCCACACACATACAGAGAAATATATATGTGTCATATATATTCACATCTGTATATGTGCATAGAGCAGGGGACATATTGCAACTGTTTGTGAAGGGAGGATATATATGTTGGTGAAGGTTAGTATGCGCATATTTGTATGTAGGTTTTAGTGTGTGACAAACAAGACAGCATACAGTGCTGGTATATGACATGTGGTGGTTAAACACTGTGGGTGGTTCATTCAGTTTGCAATGTTGAAGCCAGTAAGGCCTGCTAAAGCTACCTGGGCTGTGAACACCTTCAATGCATTTATCCCAAGACTGTGCAATGTTATTACATTACTGTACACCTTACATCCTTTGTATAATTGATATTCTCACTATGAAAGGTGAAATGTATATGTGCCTATATATATATATATATATATATATATATATATATATATATATATATATATATATATATATATATATATATATATATATATATATATATATATATATATATATATATATATATATATATATATATATATATATATACTCATACACACCTACATCTACTTGTTGCAATAGATTCTCTGTACTGTTGACTGACTGTGATGGTCAATATGTTTGTGAATACGTCAAAGATATGTATCTGTGGGATAGCTTACTGGGAAACTGTTTATGTTATGGTATTCTGGGTCCTTGCTTTGATCCTAGCAAAAGCTGTGTATTCTGTTGCTAGGCAGAACAAGTGCTATTGCATACAGTGTGATTAAGTCCCTTGGTTTTAACTAGGGTGTGTCATTGGAGGCTAAAGCACTACATCTATGATTATTGATTGGTACCGATGTTGAATGCAAATCCTGTGTGTACTGTAGTACTAATTGAAGCTCTGGGCCTGTACAGCAAAGTATGGTGTATGTCCACATTGCTTGCATCTACTGTTTTGTGTGGTCCCTGTATTCATCACAGATTACATTTCTCAAGATTAAGGTTGTGTAAGTACTGACACACAGTACTGTATAGTACACACTGAAAGCTTATCTGGGTTGTCATACCTTTGTGTCCTGTAATTATGTCTGACGTGTGTGTGGGTATGTCTGTAACATGTCCTTTGACATATGTGTGGTAATACATATAACTGTGTATCTAGCAACATTCATAGTGTACTACAGCAGTATGTGACCTATATTCCCAATTGTGCACATATTTTGGCCACGGGTTTGGCATTAACAAGTTGTGTGGTATAATATTAATACATTTACTGGACCTTACACTGATTGTGATGGATGATATATTTCTTTACACATCAGCTTGATGTATATCTGCTGTGGCTAGGTGGTGCATCGTGTTGCATACAGTGTGCCAGGTACTCTTGTATAGTCTTATATAGTGATTTTATTTTGTTGCTGTGCAGAACATGGTTCATTGGATAGAGAGTGAGCAAGGCACTTTCAAGCAGTTGTGGGGTGAGCAGTGATAAGTGGCAGTTACAGTGTTTCACTCTCGGTTAGCTTATAGGTTGCTAAACTTCCATAAGCTGTGCTTACCCTTCTGAAAACCCACTTGCAAATGCTGAAATGTGCCTTATTCCATCTGTAGCCCCTGACCTTTGTTTTGGCTAGTAACAAAATAAAAAGCATTTACTAGGAAAAACCCACAACCATTCACATCACAGCATATGTGATTTGCCACTAAGCCATCTCAGATATACATATCATTTATGTATTCACAAACATAACATCCAGTACAATCATACAACACTACAGAAAATGTACTCCAACATGTAGATGTATGTGTGTGAGTAATTATTGTAATCTGTGCTCAGGTACAACATATTGTATTATGTATGTAAGTATATATATATATATATATATATATATATATATATATATATATATATATATATATATATATATATATAGCAGTTCAGTGATATCTGTACTGTATAATGTTAAATGTGCCATATGACTTGCTCAGACATATTTTTGTATTTATGTCTTCCAGGGATCATGGCCCACCACAGGAACCCAAGCTACAGTAGGGCTGAAGATAACATCATCACTAGCATCATGATTCAGCACTACGGTGTACTCTTTTCATGAACCAGCCAGGACCAGCAGGAGCATACTGCAATGTGGCAAGATCTTGTCTGCAGGGTCAATGAGGTAGGCCTGCATAACCGCACATATGAGCAGGTACGCCACCACTGCAGTGATCTTCTCCGACATGTCCGTCAGCATGCCGCTGATGTGCGTATGGAACAGCTTGCAACAGGGGGTGGTGTTAGCATCCATCCCCCCCTCACCAGAGTGGAGGAGCTGCTCATGAGCCTGGTGGCACCTGCCCAACAACAACAGCAGCAGACATACACCATGATGGAGGTTGGAGCCACCCAGCAAGCACACATGGAGCATGCAGGTAACATGGCATATCTGTAGACTACTGTTATCTGTATTGGTAGATCATGCATATGTGAGATGTGGAGTGTGTCGTTCAAAGATGTGGAGCCTGTTGTTGTGCAATACTGATCATTTGGAACATAATCTGTAGCCCTGTGAATGTAAACTGTTGTTGTACTGTAAGATTGCAAACACACAGTAGCAATGCCACAGTTGTGGCCACTGACAAACTGTCTCATCTCTATGTAGGTACCTCTGGGGTGATGTCAAGGCAGTGGACAGATGCTGGTGAGTGTGTTCTACATTTATTATTGGAAATAAAAAGTGCATGTCATAGTTAAGGTGTAGGCCATGTACACATGTAACACACCTACCCATAATGCATGCTGTGCATGTTTGGTGAAAGAGCACGCACATCTCACTAATGTGATTAGCAGCCTCAAACACATGCAATACCCAGACCATCTCAAACAAATGTGGCTAGACTGTAGTGACCATTGGATAGGCACAGTTGATACTCAACATCCACATAACATACACATCTATGTCATACACAGAGCATTTTAACATGCTACACATAAAGGATTCCCAAACCCTCTGTAAAGACACACTCCAGTATCCAAAATCTCATCCACACATTACACAGAATATACATGGGGGAAGAGGCCTATCCTGGGGATTTTAAACACTCTGCAACACACTACACATTCATGTCAGGGAATGCTCCTTATTGGCCTCCTTACAAACTCATGTAACAACTGGTTGTGAAATGGTGAATTTAGCCAAGGTAGTACAGTTCTGGCACAGCATGATTTGTGCTGGTTTGTGAAACATTTGTAGCCTTGAGTGACCACCTGATGCTTCATGATGATGGCCTATGGTACTATACCCCATCCAGTTATTGTAACCACAGTACTACACATAGCTGTCATTGCTACACACCATAATGATGCATGTGTGCACACATATGCACCTCTAAACAGTATGCATACCAATCACCATTTGCACAACTGACACATATATGTCTTGTGATGCTATTGAGTGGCTAGGTCATATGACACATATTGGGTATGTGTAGTGTTTAAATATGCAGTTGTGTTTTAGCATGCCATGTCATGGATGAGACTGGCATGTCCACAATATGATCTACACTCACCATAAGTACCATACATTGGGTATGTGGCCGAATGGTATTCTATCAATTATCCATGCACCACTGATGATGTTGTGTGAATACTCATCATGCATGTGCTAAAAACGTGTCCACAATTAACATGTGTCCACAATTATTTGCTAAAGACACAGAGGCTGTAATCAGCATTGGATACCTATCTGACACACAGATACACATCCAGCAATGGTATGTACACCTGTGAGTTATGGTGCACAGTACATCACAGGGTTATGAATACCTGCACAGCAATGTTGTGTCCATGTATGCATTGTGTTCCAGGGGGTGGGCCATCACCTAATAACAAAACACATGCATCAAAGCCATGTATACTGTTAGTAACAAGGATTGACTACACTTGCACTGCATGCTGTTGAGCAACACATGTCCTGCATGCTGACAGGTGTGATATGACTGTTTTGCTTGTGATACTGTACTCCACCATCACCTGCTATTGTGTATGTTCTGTGATTGCTGGTGTTGTGTGTGTCTGCTTTCGGGAGGAGTGTAGTTTTGTGTGTGTGCATGTGTGCATGTGTGCATGTGGTCTGAAGTCATGTTCAGGTCTTAAAGTGTGTTTCCTGTTTTCCTCTCACAGGTGGTGAGGTGGGGCTGGTTCAGTACAGCAGGGAACCTGATGTCACTGACACAGACAGTGATCATGAGGATAGGTGTGTTGAGGCACAGGCAGGTTTGTCAGGGTCTGTTGCTGGGCCACCAATTGACAGTACACAAGTCTCCACCCCATCCATGCACACAGTCATACTGCCTGTACATCCATCATCACCATTGCCCTTAGCTGAGGGACAGTGTACGGTTGGCACTGGCCAGGACAGTGTGGTATCTATGGCACATGTATCAGGACACAGCAGCCATAGCCAGATGTCTGGAATGGTACCACATAGGCAGATGCTCAGGGGTTCTCATCAGAGCACTGCTGGTCATCATGCCCCTGGCAGACGTGCCACACCTCTTTCTACCACATGCATGTTCCAGGCTGTCATGGAGGCACAGACATGAATGGAGCGGTACACCAGACAGGGGCTAAGGGCACAGAGGGCTCATTACACCTCTGTAAATGACAGTATCCATGACCTAGCAGGTGCCATATGTAACTACACTGAGGTCATTGATAGACGTTGGGGTGAGACATTGGATGTCCTCCACAATGTCATGTCCATGTGTCAGGACAGTGCGGGATGGTTGAGACGTCGATGTGGATGTATGCCAGCAACATCACCAGCTGGAGGTCACTGTGGACATCCAGCAAGTCACAGCCGCTCCCGTAGTGCCAGTACCAGCCCCAGCAATGTTGGGGGGGCTGTCCATAGACCATCCTAGCAGACCACATGCATGTGGCTCTGGCCAGTCCCAGCAGGGACCTGGATCCAGTGGACATTTGTCAACCTCTGAGGATAGTACCCAATCTGGATTAGTACCTGATACTGTCTGTAGCACCCCTGCCAGGCACAGGTTCCGTATCCATGGCCAGAGATGGTGATCTGTAAAGCCTGCCAGGTACAGTCTGTAGCTGTCTCACAAATCCCGTATATGGCAGCCACATGGTGGAACTGTGTGCATGCAGACACACACACATAAACCAGAAACCTAGGGCAAACACATACCCACACACATGACATCAACATTGGCCCATAACAGTACTCATGGCCCTCACACACACACATGTCGATTGTATGGCTCAGTGTAGGCCTCTGGCAAACCAACAACACACCCTGTGCATATGATGAAACCTGTGCCACCTCCTGTCATCTGTAACATTGATGCAGGAACAGGCTAACATGGTGCTGATGCACAGGGTGACTTTAATAAAGTATAGCAATGGTTGGATGTGTAGCATGTTGTCAGCAGTAAAGTGTAATGATATCCTTGAAGGTGTAGCTGAGCAGGCATGATGCATTAAAGCTGTAATTAGCAATGTTGTATTGTTTTCACCAGTGTTTATTCCAATTGTGTTTTGTTTGCCCATGTGCCACTTGGCTGATGTGTGTAGTTGTGTCAGCATGCATTATACAGTGGACAGTAAGTGTGGGGTGTGTGCAACACAGGTTTGCAGGTGTCCATTTGTGAACATGGTGGAGGTGCACTGTCTGCATGTACATGCATATTGGACACATGGGCAGGGTGACATGCCCTGTATTGGCCAGTGTTAACACTCCATAGTTTCTATTGGTGGCCAGTATGCATTGTACTACACACATTTTGGAACTTGAGTACGCATGTGTGTGTATGACATGGGTTGACACTGTGCTGTGGGTGATGCTGTTGTTGCTATCTGTCATTGGTTTGCATTACTAAGGTTAACACTGTCCCAGCTGCATAATCCTTTAGTAATGCACACTGTTCACCTACAGGGTTGCATGGACCGTGCTATCACAAACACAAGAAATACTCACTTATACAGTAAAAGTGCATTAGTCTCATGGACCCCTGCCATAAACTAAATATATAATAGAAGGTGTGAAGTTGTACCAAAAAGGGTTACATACCAAGGAGGGATAACCTCTCTGGTCAGTATCATTGGGAAAATACAAGCCCTCATTAATCATACAAGGCAAGCTTCAAAATACAAATTGGCAAGGATTCCAAAGACAACACTAAAGCTTTCTTTAGTGTTGTTTATAATCTAGAGGGGAAATCTCAGATCGGGTCAGAGTTAATGTAAATGGTCACAAAGTACACTTATCTGAATGACATTACCAATATCTTGTCAGACAGTTTGAATGCAGATTTCACCACCCTGTCATTACACAAGGGCCACATTTCCAGACCTGAAGAATGTAAAACCTGATGATTCACAGACACTCTAGTTAAAACATCTCTTTACCAAAGTCCAAACCACAGTGGCAATGGTACTGGACAGTGTCCCTGGCTGTGTCATACACAAGCTGACATATGAAGTCACCACTCACCTAAACACTCTGTTCAGATGCAGCCTCTATACAGGTTACATACTTGTGGAATGATGCACGGTAATGGTGTTCACAGTCCACAAGGGTTGAGCTACAACTTCTTCTTCTTCTCCTTTCAGATGCTCCCATTAGGGGTCGCCACAGTAGATCATCTGTTTCCATTTCTTCCTGCCCTCTGCATCTTGCACTGTCACACCATCCACCTGCATGTCCTCTCTCACCACATCCATAAACCTCATCTTAGGCATTCCTCTTTTCCTGTTACCTGGTGGCTTCATCCTTAGCATCTATTTCACAATATACTCTGCATCCCTCCTCAGCACATGTACAAACCAATGTAATCCTGCCTATCTGGCTTGGTCTACTAACCTTCAAACCTGGGCTGACCCTCTAATATACTTATTCCTAATCCTGTCCACCCTTGTCACACCCAGTGCAAATGTTAACATAAATTGATTAAGGGTAGAGCTACAACAGATCCTGGAAACTCTCACCCTATAAGCCAGACAAATGTTATCTGGAAGGCTATGGAGCACAGCATTATGGAACTCATTAACAGAGACATTATGAACCTGCAAACACTGCACCATACCCACTTAGGTTCTCTAAAGGCCAGATCATGGCTCCTACACCTAGTAGACTTCAAGCCAGTTAACAAGGCTATAGGTGAGGGAGGGGAGGTCCACACAGCCAAGCTATAGCTCACCAGCAATTCATACCCATCCCACATTCTGGTATTATACATAACCTCAACAGACTGACCATAAACGATTGTTAGATGATGGATTGACAACTGACGCACAGATGTAGGACACACAGTAACATTTGCAGCCTCCATGTACAATTCTATGCCAGTAACAAGTGGTATTCACCTGCACTCAGTCCTGGGACCACTCCTGTTTGGCATATAGCTTTCTTAGGTACAAGCAAACACAGTAGGGATATGTCTGCCCACGTTTGATGAAAATGCATACTGTGGGCTATACTTTATTCTCCAGATGACACACACATCCTCCAAAAGGGTATCATAGAGACAGATACCTGGTGTCAAAATCATGCTGTAAAGCTATAAGCCAAAGAAAGCATAGTTATCCACTTTTAGAAAACAAAGTATCCCCAGAGTACCACATAGGTAGTAGCCCCCAAAATGTGGAACAGGTACTAATGTATACATAGAGCCATGTGTTTAGTCATCTCTCCTTTGATAATCACATTACCAAAGGGTTTTGGAAATCCCTCTGTGGAGCACATAAGCAATAAAGGGTTTGCATGCAGATCCACAGAGGTTGTTGCACACCTATAATGATTAGTCATCTTTGCCAGACTTTGCTTGCTTTGGAACAGGATTCAAATATACCTCAAGCATAAACCCTCACTCACACTCTTCAATAGAAACCGTGATGAGTGGATGTGAAACAGAAGATGTAGCCCAGGGATCACTGCAGTGGCTAAGCTTGTCACAAGCATACAGAAGTGACCTAAGGTCTGGAAAGTGCCAGCATGCTCTGGCAAAGCTAACAGATGCTTTCATGGAGAAAGCAGAGTACCCACCTATGAAAAAATTGAGGTCACATGTATGTATATGGCTTTGCCCCACAGCTACCTTACATGTGTTATGCACATACAGTTGTCATTGTGATATGTCATACACTAGAAAAATCAAAACCCACTCCACATTGACTAATGGTGTCACACACATACATTTAGCAAGTGCAGGATTCAAACTCCTACCTAACTACATTATGATACTACAGCAGTATGCATTTACATGACACGCTATACACATTACTGGGATTTCACCTTCCCACAGGTATATTTGTAGGATGGTGACATCATCAGACTTGACAAAGATGAGTATATCACTTTTAAGGGGTGTGAGTAGTCTCCAAAAAGGTTGCTCCCTTCCCAGGGGGGGCACACACACACACTCACAGTTGGCAATTGCAGGATTCAAACCCCTACCTAACTACATACAGGTATATTTGTAGAATGGTGACATCATCACACTTGACAAAGATGAGTATATCACTTTTAAGGGGTGTGAGTAGTCTCCAAAATGTTGCACACACACACACATTTGGCAAGTGCATGATTCAAACTCCTACCTAACTACATTATGATACTACAGCAGTACACATTTACACTATGCACTATACACATTACTGGGATTTCACCTTCCCACAGGTATATTTGTAGGATGGTGACATCATCAGACTTGACAAAGATGAGTATATCACTTTTAAGGGGTGTGAGTAGTCACCAAAAAGGTTGCTCCTCCCAGGGAGACACACACACACACAGTTGGCAAGTGCAGGATTCAAACCCCTACCTAACTACATTATGATACTACAGCAGTATGCATTTACATGATGCACTATACACATTACTGGGATTTCACCTTCCCACAGGTATATTTGTAGGATGGTGACATCATCAGACTTGACAAAGATGAGTATATCACTTTTAAGGGGTGTGAGTAGTCTCCAAAAAGGTTGCTCTCTCCCCAGGGAGAGACAGACACACACATACACAGTTGGCAAGTGCAGGGTTCTTAATCCAAACTAAGTACTTCTTTACACTTCAGCAAGCAATATGGAGTTACAGGGTGCAATGCAGACATTACTCGCTGACAGTTTGCCCAAAGGTTTTTTCACATTTGCTAACCTCAGCAGGCTTATCATACTAGGTGTATTGTGAGTGTATTGTATGCATAGGCCATGACCATATCATATATGGGTTGATGCACCACATGCTGGCACATACAGGGTCAAACTGGTGGCTAAGCTCTGTCAACCCAATAGTGGACAATACAGTCAAGAGGAGTAGGGTCATACAAGCACAACACCAACAGTCTCACATAGACCTACAATATAAGCACCAGCAAAACACACATAAATACACATTACCATACTCGGAGAATACAAATATTAATCTGAAAAAGAGAGTGTCCTCCTAAGCAGACAAGCAAGCAACATGCACCTCCAAGCACACGCCAAAAAACACATAATACACCAAAGCAGTGTGCCTCACAACAGGCCCTAAGGCAAAACAACATACCCAACACACTAGTAATAGGTGACTCCATAGTCAGGCACACAGATGTTCCACTCACTAGGCTGGACAAGGGGAAGGTTACTGTCAGTTGTCTGTCAGGTGCTATGATCCGCCACATAACACAAGCACTTAGATCACTCCAGAACAGGTACATATATGATGCGGTCTTTGTACATGTCAGTGTGAATGATCTGAGACATACCTCCCAGGACAACATGACAAGAGATATATAGTAGCTGTATGATCATGTAGCCCAGGCTGGTATGACCCTGACCTTGAGTAGCATCTTACCTTCACCTACATGATACTGCAATATAACAGAAAGATGATAAACTTCAACAATTGGCTGAGCTTCTGGTGTCATTCAAAGGGTATCCAGTCTCTGTCTGCCTGGGATGACATGATAGACATGCCTCGTTGCTTTGCTAGATATGGTTTGCACCTGTCACCCCTATGCTTCTGAATACTGGCCAAGGCTCTTGCTGTCCCCATATTACCTTTTTTAGGCAAGGCTCAAAGGTTCATAGGTTCATAGGTAGGTACTAGGCTATCGGCCCTGGGGCCTATACAAGCCCAGCCAAAAAGGTACCCTGGCTTTTGCCACCCAAGAAAATTATTTTCCTGTGCCACTGTCGAGCAGAGCCACAGAGGTGATCCCTGGGGTGAATTTCCTATTTCCCATCCAATCATCAAGATTTTTCTTGAAGAGTGCTAATGAGGAGCTTTGTTTGATATATATAGGTAGTTTATTCCAGAGTATGGGAAGTCTCTGGGACAGGAATCTATCCCTCTGGCATGTTCTGTTTATTGTGGTGACAAGGTTTAGGTCCCTAGAGCATGTAGCTCAGAGGGATTGGGATTTCTTTAAGTGGAGCATGTCCAACAGCTCTGGGTTTGACATAGCTTTGTATGTTAGGCAGAGATCACCTCTGAGTAGGCGATATGCGATGGAGTAAAGCTGGATTTTTTGAGACGGTCTGTGTAGGGCATCTGTTTGAGGCCGGTAATCCTCTTTGTGAGGTATTTCTGTGGCCTTTCCAGTTGTTGTAGATGTCTTGTGAGGTACATACCAAAAGGGGTGTTGTACTCTATAATGGGTCTAATGAGTGATGAGTAGAGGGGAACAATGACCTCTTTTTTCTGGATGAGAAACCTTTTGTGATGAGGTGTGCCATGTAGAAGGATTTCCTGACTACTGTGGTGATGTGATTATCAAAGGAGAGACTACTGTCCACCTGTGTCCCAAGGTCTCTTATCACACTTTCGGTGTTAAGTATACTACCGCCTATGTTGTAGTTCATGGGTACAGAGTTTTTACCAAAGGGGATGACAATGCACTTTTGGCATTGAGCTTGAGGCCATGGCTTTGACACCAGGCATCTGTCTCAGTGAGGCCCTTTTGTATGATGTCCACATCATTAGGAGTTTTGATTATGGCTCCTAGTTTGCAGTCATCTGCGAACTTCATTAGCCAAAGACCTTCTGTGTTAGCCTGTACTTCAGAGAAGTAGATACCAAACAGGAGAGGACCCAGGACTGAACCCTGTGGTACTCCACTTGTCACTGGTCTGAAGTCGGATTTGGAGTCTGCTACTTTCACAGTGTGGGTTCTGTCAGTGAGCCAGTTGGCAACCCATCTTGTGACATAGGGATTTATACCTAGTTTAGTGAGTTTATCTATAATTCCAGAGTGGGGGATGGTGTTGAAAGCCTTGGCAAGATCTAGATAGGCTGTGTGAACCACCTTACCCTTGTCTACGGCTTTGGTGACTGCTTCAAAGAAGTCTATCAGGTTTAGGAGACATGATCTGCCTTTTACAAACCCGAACTGGGTGGGGTCCAGAGTTTGGAGATTACCAATGTCTTTGTTTATAAGTTCCATGATGATATGTTCCATGGCCTTGCAGACCAGGCTCATCAGGCTAATGGGGCGGTAGTTCCTGGGGTCCGTGGTGGCTCCCCCTTGTGGAGTGGGATAACCGTCGCTGTGTGCCATTCAGCAGGCACAAAGCCTGAGGTGAGGCTATGATTGAACATGGTACTTAGGTGGGGTGCCAGTTCATTCTGTAGTTCATGTAGAATGCAGCCTGGGATGTTGTCTGGTCCCATGGATGCTGTGTTCCTGGCTTTGGAGAGTGTGGTTTTTACCTGTGCAGCCGTGATTACAGGAACTTTGCATTCTTCCGGTATAGAGATGGGCTCTTTAATGGGTGAGAGGGGGGTAAAGTTAGCACTGAACCTATCTGCCAGGATGTTGGCAATATCAGTTGGGTCTGTATATTTAGTGCCATTGTGCTGTAACTCAGAGCAGATCTGAGTGTTGCCATTGAGATTCTTGACATAGCTATAGAATGCTTTGTGGTTGTCTTTAGAATCAGTGGCGATTTTGTTTTCATAACTAGCTTTGGAGGATTTTATCAGGGATCGCAGCTTCTTACTGAGGCTGACCAGGGAGCTCCTCCACTCATGGGATTTTACTCTCTTTTGCAACAGTTTCTTCCTTCTGTTGTACAGTTTGTTTATGGCAGGGGACCACCAGATTGGCTTCCTTTTTTTGGAGGATAGCATCTTGGTTCTGTTTGGGATAGCACGATCCATGCACTCATGTAAGTGCTTATAAAGTGCAATTGTGTAGGATTCAGTAGTCGTAACTGTATTGTCCATCTGCATGGGTGTCATGAAGTTCACCACTTCTGTCTTAAGAAGCATGAAGTTGGCTTTGGAGAAATTTTTTACCATGGTTTCCTTAATGGGGGTGGGGCAGAATGTGGATATCTAGGGTAATTAGCTTATGGTCGGATCGGACCAATGAGGCATTGACTTCAGGTGTGGAACACCGGTCACTCAGGACAAACCAAACCCCGTAACCAACACAAATAACCACAAAGTGAGCTAAATGCTACTCATTGCCAGAAGTCTCAGCCTCCAAATGCACACACTCGAGGCACTTCTCAGTATGGAGAATATTGATATCTGTGCAGTAACAGAAACCTAGTTCAAGGCTCCAGAGAGCACACCAGCACTACCAGGATACTACTCATTCCATACCTTCCAGCATCAGAACCTGGATCATAGCACATAGGGCAGGGATGTATCCATATTCATCAAGGATACCTACACCTCTCTCTACATCCTCTCTACAGGATATGTACCCATAGAATGTTGCACAGCAATGTTCTTCCCACTCCACAGGGGTGGGGCCACAACAGACCCTTGGCATTCCTGCTCTATGAGCCTGACGAGTCTGATCTGCAAGGCAATGGAGCCAATCATAATGGAAGTCAACAATAAAGACATTGGGAACCTTCACACAGTTGAGCACACCCAGTTTGGCTTTGTCAAATGCAGATCATGCCTCCTGAACTGGGTGGATTTCTTTGAGACAGTTACCCAGGCTACAGATGATTGAAAGGAGCTCCACACAGCCTACCTATACCTCGCTAAGGCCTTTGACACCATTCCCCAGTCAGGTATCATAGATGAACTCACCAACCTGGGCATAAATCCATACATCACAAGATGGATTGCAAACTGGCTCACAGATAGATCCCACAAATTAAGAGTTGCTGGCTACATGTCAGACTCTAAACTGGTAACAACTGGTGTCCCCCAGGGTTCAGTCCTGGGGCCCCTCCTGTTTGGTATATACTTCTCAGAAGTACATGCCAACACAGGAGGGTTGTGGTTGACTAAGTTTGCTGGGAACTGTAAAGTGTTTGCCATAATAGATTCCCCGGATGACACAAATATTCTCCAGAAGGGACTCTATGAGACAGATGTGTGGTGTCAGAATCATGGCCTCAAGCTCAATGTGAAAGAATGCATAGTAATCCCCTTTGGGAAAACAAAGTACCCACAAACTACCACATAGGTGTTACCCCTAAAAACTGACAAGGTAATAAGGGATCTGGGGACACAAGTAGATAGTCATCTTTCCTTTGACAACCATGTTGCCAAAGTGATTAGGAAATCCTATGTGGCCCACCTAATCAACAAAGGGTTTGCATCAGGATCAAAAGAGGTAGTGGTGGCCCTCTACTCTTAAGTCATCAGACCCATCATTGAGTACAATGCACCATTTTGGATGTACTCGACTAGGCATATCCAGCAGCTGGAGAGACCACAGAGGTACCTCACCAAGAGGATTACTGGCCTCAAACAGTTGTGTTATGCAACACAACTGGAAAAACTAAATCTGTTCTCTGTTGCATACCGCCTACTCAGAGGCAAACTCTGCCTAACATACAGAGCCATGTCCAACACATAACTGTTGAACATGCTCCATCTAAGGAAAACAAAATTGAGTCACACTACACACTCCAGGGATATGAACCTCATCACAACAATGAATACAACATGCTGGTGGGATAGAGTACCATCCCAGAGACTTGCCTTACTGTGGAACAGAGTCCCAATGTACATCAGACAGAGCCCTCACTGACACTCTTCAATAGGAACCTTGATGAGTGGATGGGAAACAGACAATTCACGCCAGGGATCACATCAGCAGCCCCACTAGAAAGGGGCTTAGGGTACTAACTATTAGAACTAGGGCTTAGGAGACTAACCAATGGGGTGGTGAAAGCTGCACAACTTGCCTAGGCTAATATATGCCTTTGTGAAGATAGTCTACTACATACCTATGAACCTATGTGACAGGTACATGTCTACAGATAGTAGATGTGTACTTCATTGTACAGTCATGTTGTACAGCAGGCACATGCACCACATACACTGTAATGCTTACAGATACTGGTGGCTATTATGTACAGTGGGTGAGATGTGCACCTCATGTCTTTTGTGCCATTGGGATGTGTGCTGGGTGGGACAGTCCTGGATGGCTCCCTGTCATGGTCACCCTCTTACACACATCTCTGCCCATCCATCTTTGGCTTATTATACTGTGTTCCCCTACATATATAGGTACATAGGTAGGTAATAGGCTATCTGCCTGAAGGCATATATTAGTATGGCCAGAGTGTGCAGCTATCACCACACCTGGGGTTAGTTCCCTATGCCTCTGTGTAGTAGAGCTGATGAAGTGATCCATGGTGTGACAGTTCAGTTTCACATACACTCATCAAGGCTCCTCTGGAAGAGTGTCAGTGAGGGACTCAGCTTAATGTAGGTTGGGAGCCTGTTCCAAAGCAAGGGAAGTCTGTGAGTTAGTAATGTATCCCTCCAACATGTTCTATTTATTGTTGTGATGATTATATCCCTAGAGCATGTGGCACAGTGAGCTTGGGTTTACTTCAGATAGAGCATGTACATCAGTTCTGCATTGGACATGGACCTGTCTGTTGGGCAGAGATCGCCTGAGTAGACGGTATGCAACAGAGTACAGATTGAGTTACTTCAGTCTTGTTGCATGGGGCAACTGTTTGAGGCCAGTAATCCTCTTGTTGAGGTACTTCAGTGGTCTTTCCAGCTGCTGAAGGTGCCTAGTCAGATTCATCGCAAGTGTGTCATGGTACTCTCTGATGGGTCTGATGACTGATGAGTAGAGGGAACCTCCTTTGACCTACATGCAAAGACTTTGGCAATTTGTGGGAACACATAGCATGATTTTCTAACCACTTTGTGAATGTGTTTCTGAAAGTAGAGATGACTATCCACATGTGTCCATAGATCCCTTATTATTACCTCCATATTTAGGGTGTTGGCACCTATGTGGTATTTGTATGACTGTAGCTCGAGGCCATAATTTTGACACCACATCTGTCTGACTGAGACCCTTTTTAAGGATGTCTCTGTTGTCCCAAACATCGATTATGACAACCTTTTGCAGTCATCCACAAACTTTGCTAACCATAGCCCTCATGTGTTTGACTGTACTTCTGAATAGTATACACCAGACAGGAGGGGTCCCAGGACTGAGCCATGGGGACAGCAGTTGTTACCAGCTTACAGTCCAACAGGGAGACCACAATTCTTACCTTGTGGGATCTATCTGTGCCCCAGTTGGCAATCCATCAGATGACATACGTGTTTATGCACAGGTTGTTGATTTTGTGGATATGACATGTGTGTGGGATGTTGGAAAAGGGCTTTTCAAGGTCTATGTAGGCCGTGTGGAGCTCATTTCATTGATGTATGTCCTGGGTAACTGCCTTGAAAACTGTCTAGCAGGTTTAGGGACCATGATCTGCCCCTGACCAAACCAAAATGGGTAGGGTTGGGTGTTTGTAGGCTCCCAATAGCTCTGTTTATGAGTTCCATAATGATGGACTCCATGGCCTTGCAGATCAGGCTTATTAGGCTTATAAGACAATAGTTCCCATGGTCTGTTGTGCACCAACACTTGTGGAGTGTGCCAAACATTGCTGTAACCCATTCAACAGTTTCATATCCTGTACAGAGGGTGAGTCTCAACAGACTGTTCAGGTGCAGGGTCTGTTTGTTTTGGAGTTCACATATGACACAGCCAGGGACACCATGTCATCCCATAGACGCCATGTTTTTAGGTTTGGATAGAGCTGTTTAACCATTGTATATGTGATTTCTGGGTTTTCACAATCTCCAGGTATGGTAATGGGCCCTTTTGTCAGTGAGAGGGGGTAAATATGTATGAACCTGTCTGACAAGATGTTGGCAATGTCAGTCATGTACATGTATTCATTTACACTTTGCACTAACTCAGAACATATATGAGTTTACATTGATATTTATGACATAGCTAAAGAAAGCTTCATGGTTCTCTATGGAATCTTTGGCAATATTTTTGGCAGAGCTTGGCTTGGATAATGTTAGGAGTGCTCATTGTTTCTTGATGATACTGATCAGAGATTTATTGATCTTCTTTGGATTTTAACTTTCTTTGAACAACTTAAGTACTTGTATTACATAGTTTGATTATGACAGGGTCCAATATATTATATGGGTCTGTTTTCATATCACTGTGTGCACAAGGCAGGATTGGTGAATAGTGACATGTGTCTGGAGTAAGAACTGCAACTGCCAGATATGTGTGGCCCACTGCTGTACTCAGACATGGCCTAAGTGTGTGAGCATGCCCAGTATGACCTTTCAGTATGTTGTTGACTGACATTTGCTTTGTTTGTTTAAGTGTGTGAGCATGCCCAGTATGACCTTTCAGTATGTTGTTGACTGAAATTTGCTAAATTTGTTTAAGTGTGTGAGCATGCCCACTATGGGCATATATACTATATGTGTGTGAAAAATCAAGTTGTTTTTTACTTCAGGGCTCACCTTTGTGTTGTACATCAACAGGAAGCACGCTGTGCCTGCAGGGCTTCCATGAGTCAATTTGCATAGACTTATCAACATTTCTACATACAGGGGGGACAGCTATTATTTGTACATTTCTACCTGGGGGCACACCTGATTGTTACTGTGGGTGTACATAGGATGAGGGGTACACCTGACACTTATACACATTTGCTAGGCCTGCACTGCTATGTCAGGTACTCCATTTCAGTCTGTACTGTTGCCTATCATACTGGCTTGAGGCATACCACTGTACTACAGACCTTAGCTTCCAATTACATGCATATTAGTTTGTGACTTCATAGCCTACCCAACCCACATCACACTGCCTGGCCTGCTGTTATCTGTCTGCATAGGCCTGGGGGGAGGTTACCCATATGCCTCTTCAGAGGGCATGATACATCATTTGTTTGTGTTTACATTTGTGTTTGTCTACAACTGTCCTGCTGGCTGTGACTGTTAGGTATGTGACCCCCCCCAACTGGTATGTGTGAGTGACTTAAGTTGTGTCTGTGCCAGTAAAATGCTATCATGGCTTAGTGGTTCAGTACTGTGACTATAGTGCACAGTATCCTGAGTTCGAGCCCTGTCACTGCTTTTTATTTTCCTGCTGGGCAGACCTGACTGGTTAAGGAACAGTAAAGCAGGTGTGAGCGTGTTTACCCGACTTTGCCCAACATTGATCCAACTTTGCTCAACGTTGCCCTACATTGCCCGACGTTGCGCTGGTTAGCACGGTGCGCAGCTATGCGCAATTGTATTTAAATATGCTCAATACTGGTAAAATGTGCTTAGCAGTGCTTTATATTGCTTAAAATAGGGCACTCATGCCTCAGGTGGTGCTGCAGGGCTGCCTATGTCGGATGCACATAGTACACTCCCTATACATGTTTGAAAACAGGTAGTGCCAAGTTAGGCATCCCTTTTAATCTATGTGAAAGTCAGAGAGAGGTGTCATTTCCAGGGTTCCTACTGAGTCAGTGTATGTGCTATGCATTGCCTCTTTGCCAAGGCCAGGGCATACTGGGCATGCCTCCTTCTGCCTACTGGGGCAGGCTCAGGTTGTTCCTCCTCCGAGTCACGCTGTGCCTGTGCAGGCCTTGGCAATGGTGGGGGCTGTTTGGCCCTGCCCCATGCTGTTCCTGCTGCAGCTGTTTCTGCAGGATCATATTGTGTAGCATGGCACATACCATAACAATTTGGGTACATGTAGTTGGTGAGTACTGCAAGGCTCCACCAGATGTGTCCAGGCACTGGAACTGTGACTTGAGCATCCCAAACACATGCTCAATTATGTTTCTTGTTTGTGCATGTGCCTCATTATGGAGTTCTTGTTCAGGTGTGTGTGCATTTCTGATGGGTGTCATCAGCCATGGCTCCAGTGCGTATCCAGCATCCCCTACTAGGTGACCATAGGGAATGTCCCCATTGGCAAATAACTGGTACAGCTGGGTCAGATGCCAAATGTGGGAATCGTGATAGCTTCCAGGGCATCCAGCACACACATTCATTATTATGCCCTGGGCATCGCACATGAACTGACAGTTGATGGAGGGAAAGCCCTTGCGGTTGATGTAGACCCTACCCTGCTCACCGGGTGGTGCTTTGATGCATATGTGCGTGCAGTCTATTGCACCCACTACCTCAGGGTATTCTGCTATTTGGTGGAAAAGATGCATATTGCTGGCCAATGCCTCATGGGAATTGGGGAAATATATGTGGTCACCGACATGTGCTGACATGGCATCCAGGAACTGGTGGAGTACCCTGGATGCTGATGCCTGTGAAATCCCCATCATATCACCAGTTGGTCTTTGGAAGGTACCTGTAGCTAGTATTCTTAGGCCAACACATACCTTGGTATCCACTGGGATGGGTTCCCCTCTGTTGGTTCTGTGTGTGAGGCGTGGCCGGCACAGCTCAACAATTTGCTGTAGGAGGTCTCTGTCCACCCTATAGCACTCCACTATCTCCAGCTCATGTAGCCCCTGGTAGGTTACCTGGGTCTGTACACTCTTCTCCGTCTCCTCACTGTGGGTTGCTCAGCAGCATTCACAACATCACCACCCTCAGCACCTTGCACATGTTGGTTTATGATAGCAAGAGCAGCCCCTAACATTTTGTCTGACTTAAGCTTTTTAAGCTTTCCCTCTTTGTATACTGCAGTGTTGCAGAGTTCTTGAGAAAAAACAGGGGGAATGGTGTTTGCAGAGTTTAAAGTGCTGGGCTGGGCTGGGCTAGTCTGCTGCCTGTGTAATTGGCTGATTCTGATATATTTCACCTGGCAGCTCTGCTAGTTCTCCTTGGTTAACTTCCTACTACTTCTTTTCCTTCCTTTTGCCTTTCTGTTTCCACCTGGGGCAGCGTCGCGCAAACGCATGCACACGCTGTGTGCATGTTTGCAAGGAGTTTCCTATCTTTTAACAGTGTGCACCTTTGGTTTGAGGTTTTCAAATAGGACAACTGTAGGCATGCCTCTTGCAATCCTGAGCAACTCAGGGCAAACACAAGCCACTGTGCTCCAATTAGCTTACAGCCTGTCTGACACACCCCTTCATGATGTCACCTATATTCTAGTCTTCTACTCACCTACTCCTACTCTTACACTCTTGGGACATGCCTCACATGCTGGGGAAAATTGGGATTCACTATCCTTATCCTCATTTGCATAGGATTGCCTAGTAATGCATGGTTACATCTCTCACACTGAGCTCCCCCCCCCTTAGCAACCACTAGTCAGTGGCCATGTTGTCTTCAGCCTGCCATTCACCTGCATGGCAGAATAAGCTTTTTAGTGAAAATGCCTATTTTTGGCTTTTTTTAAATTATTTTCTTGTTTTTATAAGCGCCGGACATTTGCGCGGTGCTGCGCTATGCTTAACCATCGGAGATTGGGGGGAAAAAAGTTAAATTTTTATATTTTTAAACATTTTAAAATGCCAATGGCCTTATATTTGGCCATTGGCATGCTTCCTCAACTGTATGCATCCTTTATTTGGAGCTGTCATAGCTCCATTTAGCTATTTGCAGAAATGTACTCCGTTACCAGTGGAATACATTTCTGCAGCTAACACTAATCTTCCACTGCAGGTTAGTGTTTCCTGGATTGCAAATTTACCTCATTTGCATGGCTTTCACCAGCAAATGAGGTAATTTGCATACCATGATGCTGTCCGTGCAAGAGTAGCTTTAGCAGCTCTCATGCACGCCCCTGCTGGCTGTTCCTGGATTGCACGGCAGACATATTGCCGCCATGAGCTCCTACACTTTTCTTGCACTCCGTGCAAGCTTTCGTGAATCCGGGGGATCTAAAGCAGGCAACACAGGAGAAATAATTTTAAAGGAGAACCGCAATTATCTCATTTAATATTGCTGTTTTTTCCATAATTCTGTGTGAAACTGACATTAGGACAAATGACCCTGAAATTTCACCACCCTGGGGGTGCTACTTTAAAACTAGTCATATTTAATGATGCATTCATTATAAATCTGCTTGAAGGATGAATTCCAGGTGAGCATTTCATTGTGTTGAGAGGAAAACAAGTAAAATTCTTACATGTCTGCTGGCAGTTGAAAAAAAAATCCAGAAAGCTTTGCATAGTACACTAACAGGAGGAGTTCCATCCATAGTAGATGAAATTAATAAATACAACCTTGGTTTCAGAGTTTTGTTTCAGTGATGAATGTGTACACATGCTATGGAACACTTGCCATTAATAGTTGTTAATTGAGGAATGCTACTAACTTCACTAAAGTTGCCTCAAGCAAGAGATTATGCCAAGCGATGAGAAATAAAAAAAATTCAGATTTACCACATCTTATGGTCAGCAGCAAACCATCAGCAAACTATTAACCTAGAAAACAGCTCTACCCCTTTTTGTACTGAAAGCACTGAAAACCAGGAAAATGGTATTTTAAAAAGTGTTGAAAAAGTGGGGATGTGTTATTGCTTCTGAGGAAGTTATTTTTAGCTGTAAATACATATGTAGAAAATTAAGCAAATCTCAGAAGTGTAAAATATCAAACCTCAAATCCAGGCCATAACATTAATTCAACAGAAATCTTACTAATAGCACAAACAACAGAAACACTTCTGGGGTGAGGTACCTTCAAATCAGATAAAAAATCCAATAACAAAGACAAGTAGCTACTCCACGACTATCGAAGCAAACCAGTCCACTGAATAAATGTAAAAACAAAAACTCTTTATTCGGTAAGCGCTTTCACGTCTCCATGGACGCTTCCTCAGACTTCAACAGTTGAAGTCTGAGGAAGCGTCCGTGGAGACGTGAAAGCGCTTACCGAATAAAGAGTTTTTGTTTTTACATTTATTCAGTGGACTGGTTTGCTTCGATAGTCGTGGAGTACCTACTTGTCTTTGTTATTAGAAATCTTACTAAACTGTATCTCTAACTCCCTTCCTCATGAAACCATGCTACTAGGAAATTTTAACATAGACTGGCTCACTTGCTCCAACCACAACCCCTCTAACCACATTAACCTCCACGGGTTCACCCAAATAATACATACCCCCTCCAGAACTGACAAAACAACCAAATGTCAGTCCATCCTAGACTGGATACTGTCATCCCACTCCACTCTTGTACAACAGTCAGGGACTCTCCCAGACAGTCTAAGTGACCACCAACCAACCTATTTAATTAGGAACAGATCCAACCAACACTTCAATCAGCCCAGACTTAGGGTCATATGTAACCAAAGAAACTTCATAGCAGCTGATTTTAACAAATCACTACAATCTTGCAATTAGACTCCCCTTAAACACTTACCACTAGATGAGGCTGTACAATACTTTAATTCCACTTTCCTAGATATCTTGAAATTCCATGCAACATCCAGAACCATCAGGATAAAAAACAACTATGTCCCATGGCTCACAAATGATACTAAAACTACCATGAAAGATAGGGATAAAAGCTGGACACTATATCAAAAAAACAAAACCCCTACCCTAAGACAAAATTATTTGGAACTTAGAAACAAAGCCAAAAGACAAATTAAAGCAGACAAGACCAACTACTATAGAAAACTTCAAGTAAAATTTGCCCACAACCCCCAAATATTCTGGACTACCATAGCAGGAATACTCTACCCAGGAAAAGCCTCCACCCCTACCCCTGTACTACCAAATAATGAAACCAATATTCCCATCCAACTGAACAATTTCTTCACAGAAACAGTAATAAAACTCTCCAATGCCCAAATAAACACAAACACACCAACACAACTGACCACTCCAACACAGCAAAATAACCAAAACACCCCTACCACCTTCTCCCTGCAGCCAGTCCCTACCAAGACAATATCAAAATTACTTAAGAAACTAAAACCAACCTCCCTAGCTGCAGACAAGCTGCCTGCTGATTTCCTCCAGATAGCAGCAAAAGCTATATCCTATCCTATCTCTAACCTCATCAATAGATCATTATCTGAACACAAAGTACCCACCTTGTGGAAAATCGCACACATCATTCCACTTCACAAAGGAGGGACCTCTCTAGAACTGACCACCTTCCGCCCAATTGCAATCCTATCCCCTTTATCCAAAATACTGGAAAGGGTTGTTCACACTCAGCTAATACAGTTCCTTCTACAACATAATCTCCTCTCCAATACACAACATGGATTTAGACCATCACACAGCACTACCACTGCACTTCTCTCTTACACCAACATAATCAACCAATACAGGAACAAAGGACTATTTGTATCCTCCATTTTCTTAGACTTATCTAAGGCTTTTGACATGGTGAATCACAACATGCTTCTTCAAACCATGTCAAAACTAAACATATGCCCATCTACTATACAATGGTTCACCAACTACTTATCAGGTAGGCAACAAGCAGTTCTATGGCAAAATAAACTATCCTCCTTACTGCCAGTCTCTATAGGAGTTCCCCAGGGATCCATCTTAGGCCCACTATTGTTCTACCTCTTCACCAACGACATCTCCTCAACCCTACCCAAAGCCTCAGTAGTGCAGTATGCTGACGATACCACAATTATATGCGCTGCCCCCATGATAAACGAACTACACTCCCTTACCCAAACTAACTTCTCCCAAGCTGAATCCTGGTTTGCCAACATCAAACTTATACTCAATCCAAACAAAACAAAACTGATCCTCTTTAAACCTGGCAGACCCCATCCTTTAAATGAGAACTTTAACTTAATAGCCAAAGGTGATATCCAAATAAAACCTACATCACACACAAAACTATTAGGTGTTGAAATCGACAACCAGCTAAAATTCGACATTCATATAGCCCAGACTATCAAGAAAGTCAACAAAAAACTAGGACTTCTCTATAGAAACAAACAATTCATGACTAAACAAATCAAAACTACTATCACTAGAACCCACCTCCGTCTATACTGCTCTATGCCTCCCCCATACTAACCAACCTGAACCAAAAAGAACTAAATACAATGGAATCATGTTATAACAAGATTGCCAAGTTTGCCACAGAATCCACACATAGGTCCCATCACTGTTTATCCCTAAAGCAACTCAAATGGCTTGAACTGCCACATGCACTACTATTCAATCAAATCTCAACAGCACAGAAACTCTTTTACCAACCAGATGTAACCCCGGCACTCCAACATCTAATTCAGCCATATACCAGCTCCAGAGAGCTAAGATCCAGTAACCAGAACCTAATAAAGGTTATTAGACACAAAAATGAAGCAGGTTTCCTGTACAATTGCCCAAACCTGGAATGCTCTACCAGGCCACATAACTTCTACTACCTCAACTAAAATATTCAAACACAACCTTAAAAACCACTATACTAACAATTGTCTCTGCTCATGCTACTCCCCTAGGTAAGCCACACTAATAATCTGCTAACTTCTCTGTCAAAACTAGCAACTACCATCCTCTAAAGGAATAAACCTTTAAATCTCTATAAACTTCATTATATTAGTTAATATTCTCAACCGTTTTAAAGCAACAACAATCCCTATGCTAGCTGTATCTTACTTACATGGACAACGGTAATTACTGTCTGAACAAAAATTATTGCCTTTACCTATTCCTTTGTGTCATGACTTTATACTTACTTGATATTATCATAAGATTGTTGTATAAATGAAACTGTTATGTGTAACATAGACCCTGCATTGTACTTCTTTCTTGAACTATTTTGGAAATTATACTTGGAGCTTTTTTGCTTTACCTGTTTTGTAAATGATACTTGGAGCTTTTCTCCCCGGGCCTCCATTGAAAATGGACCTGTGTCCAGTCAGACTATTCCAGTAAACAAATGTAAAATAAAATAAATAAATAAATAAATAAACTGTCTTTCGGCTTTTCCTGGTTAGAGGTTGCCACAGCAGAACTCCGGTCCGCTAATGATTGGTAGTGAATTTTTACAGTGTCGAGTTGCCAGCTCAGGGCCCAACCTTCAATAAAACCTCAAATACGTGAAAAAATACACTGACAAAACATTAACATGACCACCCTAGAAAATAGATATACAAAATAATGCACAAGCACAACAAACAAACAACATAATCCAAACAAATGTTTTTAAAGGGGAGCAAGCACCCACACACATTGCCAAACCTATAATATACCAACTCCATGGTCATACAAGCATAAGCAAAGGAGAATAAACCTTAAAAAAAATTCACTAATGGCACTGGCAGACCTCCAAAAACCCAAACAAAACTCAACACTAATAATTCCCTCATACATTATAAAATACAAATGCAACCTAAACCATAGATAAAGTAGAACACACTCTACTAGATGACTTCAAAACTTTCAGCAGAATGAAAAGTCATTCAGTATTCCTGCCACTTAAGCAATGTTCAATATTTATATAAGTTGATATTTACACCTGCACCTGTGTGTGTGTGTGTGTGTGTGTGTGTGTGTGTGTGTGTGTGTGTGTGTGTGTGTGTGTGTGTGTGTGTGTGTGTGTATATATATATATATATATATATATATATATATATATAAATACACACACACACACACACACACACACACACACACACACACACACACACACACACACACACACACACACACAGTTTATCTGCTTCTAGTAGCAAATCTTCTTCATACAACAGCTTTGTTGATCTGTCTCCTCCAATCTGTTTAATAATGTAGTCTATCACCAGTATCCACAGCAAAACCCTGATACATGCCAACTTCCACTGGGAACTCCTCTGTGAGTCTAAACACTGTACTTGTGTCACTGGGTCCTTGTACATAGCCTACATGAATTCAATCAATGTTTCAGGGAGTTTGAACCATCGAACCATCCAAATCAGCTTTCTTGGGGCCTTTTCATATGTTTTTCCAAGTCTAGCAATGCCCAGTTAGACTCTTTCCTACTCTCTAGTTTCTTCTCACCTGTCTGTTTTACTGCAAACATTGGGTCAGTTGTGCTGCATCCTGATCTAAATCCAAAATGCTCACCTCCTATTTTATTTTCTATGACTCTGCATATTCATTTACCAATCAACCTCTCCAGCACATGTATGCAGTGTGACAAGAGTTTGATACCTCTATATTGCCCCCTGCTGTGAATGTTCCCTCTTTTCTTGTATACTACCACTAGAGTGTTTATTCTCCAGTCATCTGTGATACACCATTCACTCCATACTGCTACAAGTATCCTCTGGAACCATTTCTTCCCTAACTGACCTAACATCTTAATCATATCTGATGTGCCCTCAAGTGAGCTTGCTGCTTTCTCTGACTTAATTTTCCTTAGTGCTGTTCTTAATTATTCTAGGATGGGCTCCTCTTATTCTTTCACTGTAGGCTGTGCCTGGGGCAATACAGCTCCTGGAGCATTTTCTTCATTCAGAAGGTGCTGGAAGTGCACCTTCAATCTGCCTTTGATGTCTGGTGGACTGGACTGGTGAGAAAGTTGTTGCTGGCATCCGTTATGAAAGGTTTCTGATGACTGTCTTCTTTATCTTTCTATTCTTGCCTTGCAGCCTGATAGAGTTTCTTTGTGTGATCTGCTGAGTCGCTTTCCAGAAGCCGGTAGAGTGCCTCTGATGCCTTTTTCTTTACTATTGCAAATGTTCTCTTAGCCTCTTCATTAGCCAGCAAGTATTCCTTCTTAGCTTGGTCAATCGTTTCTTTCTCCCACTTTTTTCCAGCACTTCTCCTTTCTTTTAATGACTTCCTGGACATCTATATTTCACCACCAGCCTTCTATTTGTACTTTATATACATACCTGGCTTGGTCACTTATCTGTTCTATAATCCTCACACATGCTGGTCAAGGTGTTGCCATTCTTCCACCTACTTCCTCTTCTTCCTAAGGTACTAGAGCCCTGAGTATTTCCTTGAACTCTTGTAATTTCTCTCCAGTCAACTTTCAAGATCTTCAGCCTAGTTCTCTGTTGACCTTAGAGCTTTCTGTGACCACTGCTTGCAGCTGATTGTGGCAACCAGAAGTTTGTGCTGTGGGCTGACTGTTTCACTGGGGATGACTTTGCAGTCACCGACTCTACCTCAAAGTCTTTTGCTTAATATAAGGAGGTCTACCTGAGTTACATGTTGGTCACTCTTGTATGTGATTTTATGACTGTCTCTCTCTTACTGAACTATGTGTTGGCCACCATCAATCCATTTACCAGACAGAAGTCTAGAATGGCCTCTCCATCTATGCTCCCATTGCCCTACCCATGTGGACTCAGGCAGTCAATATACCCCATTCTGTCTCAATATGTGCATTCAGGTCTCCCATGATCAACACCAGCTCATGCTGTCCTGCTTTGTCTGTAACTGCTACCTGAATGCATTCTTTTCCTCGCTATACAACCCTGTAGTGGGGCATAGCCTGAGATTATGAATGCTGTCATCTCCTTACGCTGATTGTCATGAGTCTATCACTAATTCTGAAGACATTCCTCAATGTTTCTGAAGCATCTCTCTCACCACAATTCACTCATCATTTTTAGTCTGTCCTCTTCCTGAGTAGTAGAATCTGGATTCCAAGCCAATTGGCTTTACTGCATGGCCTTTCCATATTGTCTCCTGGATACAAAGGATGTCTAGCCAGCCTCCGCCTTACCATCATGTCATCAACTTTCAAGCTGTTTCCTGTCAGTGAACCTATATTAAGTATATTTATCCTTAGTTTCCATTTGGCATATTGATTGGTTTTACATCCAGCTTTTGTTCAACACAGCTATCCTAAACACCAGCCAGCCAGTAGGTTATTCAACCAGGATTGCAGGGTTTTATGGCTGGTCCACACTGGCTAATAGGTGTACATAGCCCCTCCCACCATTAGCATGAGTTTCTAGCATAGGTTGGAGAGGATCAGAAATATAACCCTCATATAAAAACCTATACGAACTGCAGCCGAGCAATAAATAAATACTATAAGCTAAAATCCAAAATTGTTTCATTGCTATAATTAAATATTGTCAGAAACAGTGCTCTGTACCACTCTACTACACTTTTTGTGCATACTGGCACTCACCAATCTGTGTTTATTTATTAGAGTAAGAAATAAATAAGGATTTTTGTATGGACAGGAAAGATAATTTCTAGATGCAGCTTCATAATTCATTATTAAGTTGAAGTAAACAACTCTCCTTCATTTGCATTTCCTGTTCCACAATATTGCTGCTCATAAAGCCTCTGTATCTAATCAAGGGATGGATTCAGTAGATGTTGTTTACTATAATTTCTATTTGCATAATATCTTGCTTCTGGCAGGTTGCCCAGAAGGATGACTCCATATCTGTTTGGTTTCTGATATGAGACTTATGTAAGGGCATGCTATTGCCTTTGTCTTCATTAATCGAAATGGCTTTCTTGATTTCATTACATTTGCTTTTAGCCTGACTCCTCACATTACTTTCCCAAGACGGGAGTACATTATTCATTTTGAAGGTCTTATTTCCTACTACTTACTGCAGATAATAGTAAGAAAGCTTTAGGTCCCAGTAGTTTATGCAGGAGGTCACAACTACAAACATCAATAAGAAAAAGTTACTTCAGTAGTGCAACATAAGGAAAAAAGGCATTTTCCATCTGCACATAGCTGAAAACAATTGCATGCTGTTTTAACAGGCTTCCATACAGCAGTCCACATAAGCTGTGAATTAAAATATGTGAAGGATGTTTTGTCTCCTTATTGTAAAATGATTTCAGTGTACATCCCATGATTAGTTGTACAGGTTATGTGTCCTTTAGCAAACTTGTACATATCCTTTAATATTTACCTGTATGACCAACTTTCTTTTTTCTCAGAGCAATTCTGCTAAAGTTTTGTAGTTCCTTTATGTATCACTGTCTCCCTGTAACTTACTATCAAAGTCTGCTTGATGGCTAACAGATTATGACACCAAACTGAAATATTAATATATGTGGATACAAATAAAACAAGTGTTTATTTTTGCTACTTGTTTCTTTGATGGTTCAGTAGTTGCGAACCCCTTTGTAACTAGACAATTCTGTCCCATGTCATGTGGATCTAACTATCCTTCCTGAAAATTTTCTTTATTCCTTCAACACTGTCAGGTAGCAGTTTTATGGCTTTTCTTTGACTTATGTAGGCATAAATGTTAAGATTTAATTACATTATGCTATCTAGAATCATACCCTTAATTTAATTCTCAGATTTTTAATATGGTGGTGATATGTAAATATAGTAATATATCCCCAACAGAGTCTGTATCCTTGAAAAATTTTCTTATTTAAGCTTGAAAGGGGATTCTGCAGAAATCAAAACAATGGAAGTGACTTTAAACTGACCTCAGGAGTATTTTATGTGTTACTGCCGTGTCTGAGATGCATTTTAATGTTTTTAACAGGAATTCAGTCACTTTCCTAAGATGAAAGTTTATATTTCATGCTTTAATGTGTGAAATTATTCATTGCCTAAAAATGCAACAAAATCTATTCGGAAACAAAGAATATCATGTCAGATATTCTTTTTGAATCCAAACATGTACTATTGAATCATGGAGTGCATATTATACTTTGAAAATGGGCAAATTTTAATTGCATTTTTAGGGTAGTTATGTTCACTTGGCAGATTTTCAGGCAAAATAATTATTTTGTCTCAAATCATAATACACTATGGAATATGCATATACTTCATTATATTTCTGCTGCTTTACTGCAGTCTGTGGTAGTAAAGAAACATGGTTATATGACTAGCTGAGATGCAACTGTATAGAATGTGTTTCTAACATTTTCAGAATACTCTTCTAAGATGTTTTAGCATACAGAAGAGAGTGCTTTTATGTCATTACACTTAGGGGACAAGCACTTTTATTGTCAGTTTCACTAAGCCAAACTAGTATGGATAAGTTGACATTACCTGTAGTCAGTGTTAAGTGTAATAATGTTATTTTTTGGCTACTTTGGCAGATTGAGTCCCATAATTATGGTTGCTTACAGTTTTGTAGATTTTTAAATGAGTATTCACATGTAGCAGCTTACAGATTTTAGCAGTATGGACTTTAGTATAGATGTTTATACTTATTTTACTGTTTGGTTCATTTCAGTTACTACTGCTAATGCAGTTTTATTTATTTTCTATATTTTGGAAGTTAAATAATAAACTGTGGGCTTGGAGTACAGTAGTGAACTGTTTACTGGTTAGTGACTTTTTCACAGATAGGGCAGTACAGACATGGTGTTAATTAGTCAAATGGTGAATTCTAATTTAATGAAATTTACAAATGTGAGAAATAGGTTCATAGACTTGGCAGAGGTGGTCAAGAGACAGATACAGAAAGATTAAACAAAAGTTATGTTGTCACCATAATGATGCATTTGTGTTGTCCATTTTCATCCTTTCTCAACTGATGTGTCTCAGATCCAAACTCGGATCTGGCTTGGCTGCTTTTACCAGATTCATGGATCCAACTCTCATGCTCCTTCCTTTACCCATAATGTTCTATCATCCTAGCATACCTCAGATTGGGTTTGCTGTCCCAAATATCATATGCATGATGCCAAATTATATAAAAAGGAGAATAGAGGTATAGAAAAAGAGGCTGGAGCTCAAACAGGAACAAACATCCCTTAAGTCTAACAAGAAAGAGGGGGAAGGGGGTTGAACGGCGGAAAGCTGAGGAAGAATGAAAATGCACAACACAGATGCATCGTCATGGTGAGTACATAACTTTTGTATTTGATGTTGTCATTTTCTTTCATTCCTGTACTGATAGGACAGAGTCCCCAGCTAGATAAACCTTGGGTGGTCTTCATGGAAGGATATTCTGGAGTACTTAGGAGCCAACTGCTGCCCTATTCCTGGAAAGCAAATCTAACTTGTAATGAGCAATAAAAGTATAAGCATTGGACCAAGTGGCAGTGGCGCAAATGTCATCTATAGACGTTCTTGACCAAAAAGCAGTTGAAGTGGCTACAGACCTTGTAGAATGTGCTTTGGGGGCTTAGGCAAAGATAACCCACTTTCTTTGTAAACAAAAGATATACAGTCAGTCAACCATTCAGCTAAAGTAATTTTAGACAGTGCTTTTTCCAATTTGTTCTTGGAAAAAGATACAAATAATTGTTCGGTTTTCCTGAAATCTTTGGTTCTGCGAAGATAAAACCTAGGCTGTCAGTGCACATCCAAAAGATATAGCATGTATTCACCCTTGTTTGAAAATTTTGGGAAGAATACAGATAGACTGATAACCTGATTAATGCTGAATTCAGGTGCCACTATAGGTAAAAAAGATGGGTTCATGCATAGGAAAATCCTATCCTTATGAAAAGTCGCATAGGGATATATGGAGTAAAGGGCTTGGAGTTCAGATGCTTGTCTAGGGAAAGTGAGTGTGACCAGAATATTCATTTTCCAGGACAAGAATTTAAGGTCTATCTTTGCTGATGGTTCAAATGGGAGTTGAGGCAGGGCATGTAGCATGATAGTCAAATCCTATGGATGAGTAGGGTCCTTGATTGGAGGCCTAAGTAGAAAGTTGACTTTAAGAAAAGCTTTGAACAATTTTGAAGAAGCCAAGAAGGAATGATTTTCCCCTGAATGAAAATTAGAAATGGCTGGCAACTGCACTTTGATAGTTGAAAAACTCACCCCATTGTTAAAAATGGAGGCCAGAAATTCAAGAACCATGGAGAATGGAGCAGAGAAGGGATCCAGGTCTCTCTGGAGGGTCCAGATTGAAAATCTCTTCCATTTACGTTTGTAAATTTTCCAAGTAGAGACCTTTGGAGAAGATAAAAAAAACTGGTAGACTATGGAGGAAAGCATACCCATTGTTGGAAGTGGAAAAACCACATGGTCAGCTTGAGGCTGTTGGTATCCAGATGTTTCATTCCTATTGGATCAAAATTCTGGACTTGGGTCCGGCATCCAAGGTGGATACAGTAGATGAGGCCACAGGAAGGGAAATCAAACTTAATGAGACCAAAAAGGTGCAATGAGGATAACCATGATCTTCAACCAGTACACCCTCTATAGAAATTTGGGGATTACAGGTAATGGAGGATAAGCATAGAGGAGACTGGAGGGCCAGTCATGTACTAGAGCATCTCTCAGTGACTCCAAAGGTGGAGGGACCAAGGCAAAGAACCTGCTACACTTCTTGATGTGAGGCAGAAGCAAAATGATTGCAGCATAGGTGGCCCCATCAAAGGAAAATCCCTCCACCATTTCAATATTGAGAGACCACTCATGAGGCACCAGAATGCATCTGCTTGGTTTGTCTGCAAGCACATCGGCTTTCTCCAGTATGTGAGTTGCTATGAGAAATGGCTGGAAAAGATTACGCATTGCCACAATCTCATTGCCTCTAGGCATAGTGGATAAGATCTGGTCCCCCCCCCATTTGTTGGTGTACCAGACTACAGACCATATAGTCCATTTGAAGTGCAATCACCCTGAAGGGGAAAACATCTTGAAAGGCATAAAGTGCTAGAAGGACTGCTCTCATTTCCAGGACATTGATGTGCGAATTGACCTCTTCTTCTAGGGACCACGTACCTTGGACTGTCCTTCCCAAGAAATGCCCCTCCCCTGACTCCAGTCAGGAAGCTTCTGTGGTCACTGTGGCTACCAGTAGAGGGAGAACAAATGGATGGCCCTAAGAAACTTCATCTAAATGGAGCCACCAAAGAAGGTGT
The DNA here is from genome assembly GCF_019279795.1 of Protopterus annectens. NCBI lineage: Eukaryota > Metazoa > Chordata > Ceratodontiformes > Protopteridae > Protopterus > Protopterus annectens. The sequence goes on along the minus strand of NC_056747.1, from coordinate 1,188,312,997 downwards.
TCTTGCAAACATGTGAGATCCTGACAGGAGTGTACAAGGGCTGCTGAAGAACAGACCACATGCGCATACAAAATCTGGTAATGGAACAAGAGTTATTGCTGCTGCCATGGACCCTAAAGGTTTGCAAGACAAGTTGTGTTGTAGGAGAAGAATTCAGAGTCACTTCCATGACCTGGGATCTGAGGATTTATATCTCTATGTGAGTCTTGGAAAGGCCCTTAGGACTTGCAAAACCACATCTTTTTACCGCATCATTGATTCCGAGAGAAGGATCTCTGAGGGGTAGAAAAATGGATCCCAGTGGTAGACAGGGTATTTCCATCTTGCTCACCTCTGGAGAACATTTTCTTCACTTTGGGGCTGAGCAAGAATGATCCAGAAAAAGGAGTATTAATGACTGAAGACTCGAAGTGCTCTAAAAAAAATCACACAGGCGTGTCCAGGCATGTCTCTTAACGGGTTCCTATTAGTACAATGACAATGCATTTTGTCAAATGCGTTTTCGTCGACACATGTAGAGCGAACAGGCCAAACAGCAAAGCGGCTGTTCAGCAAATTCTTTCCCTGGGAAATAAGTCACTTGACCGCTTCGCTGTTTTGCCGTGTTCTGAAGTTGAGTGTGGTCCCTTGTCCGGTATAGCTCCCGAGTGTGATTGTGCAACAGTTACTGACCTTAGGGTTAGGGTGCGGGTTAAGGTAAGTGCATATTTATGAAAGTGTTTACTGTTTTATATTTTGTGTTAGATATATGGTTGAGTTATGTGTGTATGTGTTTTCAGCTGTTTACGGACCGGAGTTCCGCTGTAGCGACCCCTAACCGGGAAAAGCAGAAAGACACAAACAAACTTTTGTTTTGGGGGGTAGAATTAGGGTTAAGGTAAGTGTGTATGTGTTTGGAACTGTTTATGTAAATGTGCGAGAGTTACTGACCTTAGGGTTAGGGTGCGGGTTAAGGTAAGTGCATACGGTTTAAAATGCCTACTGTTTTTTTTTTCCATTAAATGTATGGTTGGGTTATGTGCATATGTGTATTTAGTTGTTTACTGGTTTTTGGGAGGGTATAATTAGGATTAGGGTATGTGTGCATGTGTTTGGGAGTGTTTAATGTTTTTTGGAAGCGATTTCTTTCCCTAGGAAAGAAATCGCTGTTCTGTGGTTATGACATTTTCAGCTTTCGCTGAAAATGTGTCGATGAAACATCGTTCGCTGTTTTTAGCGTTCGATGTTGCAATATAGACCCCTCTTAACAACTATGCCCTAACCCGCTGCCCTTGAAGGACCTGCAGCAGTGTGAGATATCTGCTTTATGGATGCACTAGAAATGGATTGAAGGGTGGCCAGTTGTGTAGAAGCTTTCTTTTGGTCTTCCACAGACATGGACTCAGAAAGAGATTTGGAGAGCACCTTAGTCAAATCTCTTTAGAACCTGAAGTGCATTAGATAATTCAGCAACCACAGAGTAATGATCACTGAGACATAAATGCACTTGCTAAATCTGTCCAAGGCCCTAGACTCACTGTGAGGGGGGATGAACAGATGAGCTTTGCTCACTGAGCTCTTTTTTAGTGGCTGTTGCCATGACCATGGCATCTACTGGGACTCCCATGCTCCAGTGGTCTCTGTCCTTCAGTGGAGCTAAAAATCTATCTGGTCTCCTGGGTATAGGCTCCATAGTATCCATCTCCCTCCATGCATGGCGTGAGACTAGGTCAATCAACTCATCAGCCAGTGGGTCCACCCAAGACGTAGCTGGGTAGAGCCCTGAAATCCTCCAAAAACAATGATTCCTCCTGGGAACTGGGTTGGGAAGACCATCCACCTTTTTGTTTGAAAAATTCCAGGAGCTCTCCAAAGGAGACATCATCAGGTGGAGATGTGGGGGACCCGTCCCCTTCATCAAAGTCAGTGTCCTTGGTGAGAGGTTCCTGGGAGGAATCTAGGTGCCTCCTTTTACATGTTCTCTTCCTAGGAACCTCATCAGCGGGATGGTCTGGCCTTTATTATCATTATTATCATCAGCCCACTCTTCCCATTTTTTCTACATGGGGTTGTGGTATCGGGTTAACTGTTGCCAACTTTCGATTCAGTGCCACCCCTGCCTTCTTCAACACTCATGCCTGACTGTCACAGATCTTCTTTCTTGTAATCCATCCACCTCTTTGCTGGATGCCCTTGCTTCCTCTTACTTTCTTCTTGTTTGTCCCAAATCTTCCTCACCAGATTGACTTCTTCTTTTCTGCACATGTCTAAACGACAATAATCTGTTCTATTTGATCTTTTCTGCAATTGGAGCTACTTTGGCTTCTGCTCTTATGTCCTCATTTCATTATCTATCCCACAGTGTGCACCCTACCACCCTTCTCAAGCACTTCATTTCCATCACCTCTAGCTTCTTCAACTGTTCTGCCTTTACTGCCCAGGTTTCTGTACCATACATTAGTACTGGTTGCACCACTGTCTCGTACACCTTACTTTTCAGCTTCTTTGGCATTCTTCTGTCATAGACTGCACCTGAGACTCTATGTCAGTTGGTTGCAGCCCCTCTGATTCTAGCTTTGACCTCTTCATTCAGACTTCCCTCCTCCACAATCACCCCTCCCAGATACTTGAAGCTGTTTACATGTTCCACTGTCTTCCTTTCTATCTCTATTCTCAGCTTCTTCTGATTTCCCCAGTTTGCTGCCATTACCACCATTTTATCTGTGCTTAGTTTCATCCCATGTGCCTTCAGTTTTGCATTCCATTCTCCTATCCTTTTCTGAAGTTCTAGCTTGGAGTCGGCTGTAATGCCACATTGTCTGCATACAGCAACTTTGTTGATCTATCCTCTCCGGCCTGCTTGCTAACGTAGTCCATCACCAGTATGAACAACAGTGGGCTCAGAGCTGAACCCTGGTGTACACCCACTCCCACTGGGAACCCCTCTATGAGGCCATACACTGCTCATACATGAGTCATTGGGTCCTTGTACATAGCCTGCACTAATTCTACCAATGTTTCTGGGACTTCAAACCACCACAGTACTCCCCAGATCAGCCTTCTTGGGACCTTGTCATATGCTTTCTCCAAGTCTAGGAATGTCCAGTTGGACACTCTCCTCATCTCTAGCTTCTTCTGAAGTATCTGTCTCACGGCAAACATCGGATCTATTGTGCTGAATCCTGATCTGAATCCAAACTGCTCATTTCCCATCTTACATTCTACTACTCTGCATATCCATTTATCAATCACCCTCTCCAAAACTTTCATGTAATGTGATAGGAGTTTGATGCCTCTGTACTTCCCACAGCTGTAGATGTCCCCTTTGTTCTTGTACACTGGCATGAGTATACTTATTCTCTAGTCATCTGGGATATGCGTTTCTCTCCACACTGCTATTAGTATCCTCAGGAGCCATTTCTCCCCATCTCACCCAGCATCTTTATCATATCTGCTGTGACCTCATCTGAGCCTGCTGCTTTCCCTGACTTCATTTTACTGTTCTTACTTCTTCTAGGGTAGACTCCTCTTCTTCTCCTCTCATTGTAAGCTGTTTCTGGGGCAGTACAGTTTCTGCGGGGTTTTCTTCATTCAGAAGCTGCTGGAAATACTCCTTCCATCTGCCTTTGATGTCCTGTGGACTGGTGAACAGGTTGTTGCTGGCATCCCTTATGAAGGGTGTCTGACTATCTTCTTTATCTTACTGTCTTTGCCTTGAAACCTGATATAGTTTCTTTCTGCCACTTACTTAGTCACTTTCCAGAAGTTGGTAGAGTGCCTCTGATACCCTGTTCTTTGCTACTGCAACTTCTTTCTTAGCTTCTTTGTTAGTCAGCCAGTAGTCCTTCCTAGCCTGGTCAGTCTTTTCTATCTCCCACTTCTTCTTGCACTCCTTTCTTTTGATGACTTCCTAGACTTCTGCATTCCACCACCAGCTTTCCTTATGTACCTTATTTCCATACCTGGCTCAGCCACATATCTTTTCTGTAGTCCTAACACATGCTGTTTTTAGGCGCTGCCATTCTTGTTCAACTCCACCTATTTCCTCCTCTTCTTGGGATGCTAGACCTCTGAGTAATTCCTTTAACTGTTGTACTTTCTCTCCAGTCAACTTCCAGGTCTTCAGCCTGGTCTCTGTTGACCTTAGAGCCTGCTCTGGCCACTACTTGCAGCTGATTGTGGCAACTAGTGGTTTATGCTGTGGGCTGACTGTTTCACTGGGGATGACTTTGCAATCATGGATTCTACCCCAGTGCCTTTTCCTTACTAGAAGGAAGTCTACCTGAGTTGCATGTTGGCTACTCTTGTATGTGATCTTGTGACTGTCTCTCTTTCTGAACCATGTGTTGGCTACTATCAAGCCATTTGCCATACAGAAGTCTAGAATGGCTTCTTTATTCCTGTTCCCCCACCCATGTGGGATGGTCTGGTGAGGTATCAGAAGTAACAGGAAGTCCTGAGGGAGTATTGACTAATGTCTTGATCAGGATGGCTGCCCCAGTAATATAGACCTGAGAGGCTCAGAGGTCAAGTCCAATGGTGGCGCACAAGTAGGATCTGAGGGGGGTAAGGATGTCTTCTCTCTCAGTAAAGAGAAAGTCCTCTTCACCACCTCAAAGGCAGAAGATCCAGGGGAAACAACAGCTGGTACACTGGAGCCGAAGCCACCTCTACTGTCATATCCTGAATCCCCACAGACCCCTTTCTCGAGGAGGAAGTTGGACCCAAGCTATCTAACAACAAGGCTCCAGGGGGCAATGATGGCTCCAACAGCTTCAGAGTTGACCCCAACCCCTCCCCCAGAGCTCTAGGTATAACTTGAGCCTGGGTGGAGGGCAGGCTCACTATTCCAATAGGAGATGGAGACATGATAAACCCCATCTGGAGTTGAACTCTGAAGAACTTTCTCATCATTCTATCAACTTCTGCTTTGGATAAGTTCCTGGAGGACTTAAGGAAACACCTGGTGGATGGTGGCCTGGAGAATCTCCTTGGCATTTCCTGCAAGAAAGGGGAATGCAGCCAAGGAGATATTGTCTCCAATAAAACAAGAAGACTGGGTTGGAGGCAACTCAGCCTTGGATGTCCTAAGATCTGAAGAGGTTGGATCCAACTTTTTCTGAGACACTGGCTGTAGGTTTGATTACCAGAGCTGATCTGGGAAAATGATTAAGGGACCACTTCTTGTATTCTTTCTCTTTAGGAGCCAAGTTAGACTTCACTTTATCCATCTTCTTAGAGGGGGTTTGAATCCCAGCAGATAAGAAAGAAGAGAAAGAAGGTAGCAGACCCCTCAAGACACGTTTGTTCCTCCTATTTAAACCCTGCACAAACAGAGCATTCAGTGTCCAAATTGGCAGCACTGAAGCAGTAAACACACTCCCTGTGGGCATCAGACCTGGGCATCTTATGCCCACAGGAAGTGCATTTCTTAAAGCCCGTAGGCTTGTCAGACATCTCATGGCTGTACAAAAAGTCAGCAGGGAAAGACAAAAATCAACTTTTTTTTTTTTTTTTTTTTTTTTTATAAGAGGAGGGGAAAGGGTAAGTTAACAACAATAGTATTGAAGAATACCCATAAAACCAACTCCAAATCCAACCATCAGACTGGTTGGGTAGGATGATAAGGATCTTAAATTATCACATTTGTTGGGTGATAAATTAACAACTCCAATCCCAATAAAACTGAGTGTCATGTAGATATTTTAATATATGTTTGAAAAGAGGACTTCATTCCCTGGAACAATGTAAGTCTTACATGTTAAGAGATTTTCTGGTAAAATTAGCAAGATGTTTCTCCCACAGAAGATGCACCACATTGGCATCACACTAGGTAAACCACTCACTCTGTAGTACATGTGATCAAATCATTTACATGGCAAATTCTGTATGTATTCTTTGCAGAGAATGTCCTACTGCTGCAGATATATTTGCAAAAATTAGAAGCATCACATGGAAAACAACTCCTCTTGTTTACACCTCTCAGGGGGTATATGTATGTATGTATGTATATATATATATATATATATATATATATATATATATATATATATATGTATGTATATATATATATATATATATATATATATATATATATATATATATATGCATGTATATACACATACATATATTTATATAGGTTCTTTTACCCCTTAGATATGTGAAGTGAAAAGAATGTGAAATTAAATTATGCAAAATGTGTCAAATCTAATTATCATCCACAATCTATCAAATACCTAACTAATTCTGAACAAAATATTGCCATGTGTTGTTATGAATATCACCTGATGCATGTTAAATAGCTGATTATCATCTTGGGTATTGTAAGCTAGCAAACGCTCCCTTTTCTTTGTCCAAGCTCTAGAATGGGTTTTTTGTACCACCTTTATGCTATAACCCCTGCTGGTAAGTCTGTCTGTTAAGGTTTTGGCTTGCAATGCTCCAACCTCTTCATTATTACAGATCCCTCTTATTCTCAAAAACTAAGACTGTGGGATATTATTAATTATAAACTGGAGATGACAGCTATCTGTGGGCAGCAATGAGTTTCTGTTAAAGGGTATCCTATAGAGAGATGTCATAACAGTGCTATCAATTAACTTTGTGACACTGACGTAAAAAAATCTATAGTGAACAAACTGTGTTCACAGTAAACCGGAGTAAAAAAAATAATTATTATTTAAATAAGAAACAAACAATTGCAGGGTGGTTAAAGCCGCATCCCACAATAACCACTTGTCATTTAAGAAACTATACAACATCATCATAAGGGTACAGAAGGAACTAGAGTTTGCATCGTAAATGTATTGAGAGTCAAAATATCACACAAACAAGTCCATGTATGTAGGTGTTAATGGGAGTTGGACAGCTCAGGCTATCTCAACAATCGAACAACCACCAATGAGGCTTATTTTACTTGATGCTACGTCCTGCAGCCCATACTGCCCCATAATGATTCCCCTCTTATTTTGGTAATTACAGCAGGAGGAGGTGGCAGCAGGCATAGGAACATGAATCTTTATTTGAAAACAGCATTTTTCCTTTGCTATTTTAAAACAGAGCTCAGTGAGCTTCTTTTTTTTCTCCTTCAGCAGCCTTGATTGAAATGCATGCTCTGAAGAACTTCTGCAAGTAATATGAGCCATAGATATAAAGAAAGCCAGTAAATGAATGCGATTTATTTCATACCCAAACCTGTATCTCAATAGCAGCAACTGCCCTGCTAATCAGAATAGTCTGACTGGGCCAAAAGGCACTTTTCAGTAGAGGTCTAAGGATAAAAGCTTCACAGCACATAAAAGACAGAGAATATTACTGAAGATAAGGCATCATAAATTCATATTAGAATGTGATATGGATAATAAAAAATGCACTGACAATAAATAATAAAAATAGTGATTAGCATACCAACATTCTAGAATGTGTGTGTGTGTGTGTGTGTGTGTGTGTGTGTGTGTGTGTGTGTGTGTGTGTGTGTGTGTGTGTGTGTGTGTGTGTGTGTGTGTGTGCATACCTACCAATATTATCTCTATATCTATATGTGTGTATATATATATATATATATATATATATATATATATATATATATATATATATATATATATATAAATGCGTGGAGTGCTGTGATTATGCTCATAAAATGGTTAAATTATATCCTGGTTAAGCACTACTACAGAGCAAGCCCTGACCTTAACAATGCTTAGAGGATTGTTAAGCACCCCTAGTCTCTGTTCATATCAAGTCTGCACTAAAAACAGACAGCAGCATGGCATAAAGTGGCTTTGTTTTAACTACCATTTCTGCTTATCTGCTAAAGTAAACCCAGTACTTTGGTTACAACTGAATTGCTTACACAGGGACTATGAAAGATGCCAACCACTTCCCCATTGCTTTACCAGCTTTTAAAGTTGGTACAACACATCACATTTTTTAATCTAGTTTTTCAGTATCTAATAGTACATGGAGAAGGTAAAGCTCTATACACTATCAAGAATTATGATCTGATCTCCAATCATAATGAAAAATGATATGTTCTTAACATTGATGCCAAAATTCACCTCTCAAGCTTTGCTCTCGAGATGAATTTTTGACATGCATGTCTTGAACACATAATATGCTCATTAAGATCTGTGACCTAATCATAATCCTCTGTGAAAGTTCACATTATTTATTTTGAATGCACATAATGTCAACAGACAGTACTTTGGTGGCTGAGTTTAGGAATTATTGAAAGCAGTAGCATCAAGCATTGCTTTTTGTTAATTGATCAGAAAAGCAAACTAGTTGTTTCCTTTTATGATCTTTTTTTTTTGGCTGTTTTAATGTTGGTTAAGTGTGCTGTTGACACACAGATAAAGACATGACATGTTGATATTTCTGCATGTCAAGATTTCCTAATGCATTCATTATGAAAAATCATAGAAGAAACTGATTGAAATACATCAACCAATTTCATCTATGATCTACTACACTGAAAACTCACAAAAGTAAATAACAGGCGTACATTTGTGATCATCCAGAACAATAAGTTGTACAAGCAACCCCTCTTGTTTACACCTCTCAGGGTCTAGGGTATACTTTCATTTATTCAGAACTACACACAAGACATAATCCAACTTCTGAACACATACCCTTACTACACATCACTTATCAGACAGTAAAGCCAAACAAACTGGCATGTTAAACAATTAAATTAACAGCAATGAAATAACTAAAAGAAACCTATCCTTACAAACTGTTACAACTGATAATTATCCACGTACACTCAGTAAAAAAACATACGTCCCAGGCCAAGGACAACCAAAGGCATTCTTTAGCTATGTCCACAACCACAAAGGCACTACACAATTGTGTACAGAGCTCATTGTAAATGGAGACATCTGTACTGAACCAGAACATATAGCAAGCCTACTGGTCAATAAATTCACCTCCAACTTTACCCCTTTCTCCCCCTCAGCGTTTCCTCAGGAAATACTATCAAATATAACTCCCCTTGCTATCACTAGGAAACGGGTCCTTAATGCTCTCTCAAAGGCCAAGAACACTGCATCAATGAGCCCAGACAATATTCCAGGATGCCTTCTAAGTAGCATGAAACATGAACTATCAGGCCCTCTGGAATTCTTATTTAACTGTAGCCTCCAAACAGGCTTCATGCCTAATGAATGGGGAACAACAACATCCATCTGCACAAAGGTGGGCCATCTACAGACCCTGGAAACTATAGACCCATAATTCTCACTAGTCTTATATGTAAAGCCAGGGAAAGAATTATCATGGAAATTATCAACAATAATATAGTAAACCTCAGACACTGGACCCAACCCAGTTTGGTTTTGTCAAGGGCAGGTCATGCCTACTCAACCTGGTGGACTTCTTTGAGAAGGTCACCAAACCAAGGGATGAGTGCAAAATGGTTCACACTGCCTACCTTGACCTGGCCAGGGCATTTGACACAATACCCCATTCAGGCATTGTCAACAAGCTCAAGAGGTTAGGTACAAACCTGTATGTCACCAGGTGGATAGCCAACTGGCTCAAAGACAGGACCCAGGAAGTTAGAATTAGGGGGTCCACTTCTGCAAAGAGGCCAGTCACAAGTGGAGTCCATCAGGGATTGGTCCTTGGACCTCTCCGTTTTTGCATTTACTTCTCTGAAGTCAAGGCCAATGTCAATGGTCTCTGGTGACTAAATTTGCAGATAATTGCAAATTAAGAGCTGTCACTGAATCCCACACTGACACAAATGTTCTCCAGGAAGGGCTGACACAGACAAACAACTGGTGTCAGAGCCATGGAGTAAAACTAAATGCCAAGAAATGCATAATAGTATCCTTCGGGAAGTCATCTACCCCTGGTAACTATCATATCGACAACACACCCTTTGAGCTGACACAGTAATCAGGGGCTTAGGGACACATATAGATGGTAATCCAGCCAATCACGGGTCTACAGTACTGAGGAAATCATTCTATGTTGCGCAACTTATAAACAAATGTATGGTATCTAGGTCCAAGGAAGTCATTGTTCCACTGTATTTGGCATTCATCAGACTTATCATTGAGTGCAATGCTTCCTTTGGTATGTACCTAACCAGGCATATCCAACAACTGGAATGTCCACAGTGGTTCCTCACTAAAAGAATACAGGGCATAAGTAAAATGTCCTATGCAGACCACCTCAAGGCCTTATCGCTGTATTCTGTCTCCTACAGGCTTTTGAGGAGAGATCTATGCCTAACATACATGGCATTGTCAGATCCCACTCTGATGGACATCCTGCATATCAACAAAACAAACAGCACCACAATTACCCTTTCCAAAGACTTAAACATTGCCTCTGATATAAATAGGACCTGCTGGAGAGACAGGTATGTATCCCATAGACTACCCAATCTCTGGAACAGGTTCTTCATCCATGTGAAGCTGAGTTCCTCCCTAAACCAATTCAAGTGTAACTTGGACAATTGGATAGGGAACTGGAAATTCATCGCTGGTTTGACACCTATGCATCTAATGGACACAGGCAACCTGTAAAATGGTTCATCTCCCAAGCCCCTTCTTAGACCCATCAAGGGTAACAGAACTTGTCAGAGATTTGGGATGCATGGATAGGCTTAAAAAGGCCCTTGTGGTCGTTAATTTAGTAAACACCTATGAACCTACGAACATACCTCACCTCCACTGCTATTCTGGCAACAAATTTCTGTTGTAATTTAATTGTCTGTTTTTTTAATTGGTGAGAAATAAGGAAAAATATACTTGAAAGGAGAAGTGTACGAGCAGTTGATAGTAATAAAATTTCAGCTAGATAACCTTTAGATTTATACATCCTTTTTAATTTTTGGTTAGTCTTGCTTATATGTCAGCCAAACTTTAAGTTGTTATCTGTGATGACTCCTGGTGGTTTAGCTTGAGTTATCTGTTCTGTGGTGGTATTGTTTAGAAATATTGGTAGGTATTCAGAAACAATTAGCAAATAGTATATTTTATGAATACAGTTGATCTTTATTAATTATTTTATAATGATCTACTAATTTTCAAACCGAATGTCACTATGATGTTTCTTTTTTGCAAACACCTCTATTGAATTATCATTTGTGACATATGCAAATTTACATTCATGTAAAAGTAATCAAACTATATTAACATAAACATTATACTTCACATATATCGCTATATATCATATAACCAAATCAAATCTAACATAAAGTATTCAATTTCTGCCCTTTTTAAACAAGAAACATATTTATTAAACCATCACTTTCTGAAAGCAAACCACTCCAACACAGTCCTAGTTGCCAGCATTTTACATCACAAATATACTGACACACTCACTTTCCAAATATTAGACATTCCTTATAATCTACCCAATCTTTCTCACTCAAACATTACATAGCTCATTTAAGCCCTGCCACCTTTTAGACCTCATTCCTCCCTTGTATGTATTTTTCCCATAATTTCCATCTCACTCAAACATTACATAGCTGATAGCTCATTTAAATCGTTCCGCTTTTTAGACCTCATTCTTCCCTTGTATGTACTGTTCCCACAATTCCTATGTAGTTTTCTCCTATCCTTTTCTAAAGATCTCAATTCCAGTTGTTTTATCCCCGTTACTATAATCACTACTTCCAGTACAGTTGGTTTAGATTTTGATTTCTATTTTCTAGCAATTGCTTTTTTGGCAGCCACCATTATTAGACACAGCAAGGCCTTACCATGTCTAGACAATTCCAATTCTGTATCATAGCTCAGAAAAATCACCTCACTCATCAGACCAATCTGCCCACCCAGCATCCCCGACAGTTCATCCTGCGGGGAATCCTTAAAGTCCACCAACTCACCGCACTCCCAGAAAAAATATGTTCCCAATTACCTCTTTCTTCCCCTTCACATCTCCAAAATTTACTGTCTGCCTGAGGAAAAATTCTTTGGAGTCTACTTGGGGTATAAAAATATCTATGTAAACATTTCCAGGCAAAAATCCTAAATCTTCTAGATTTTGTTGCATATTTGGGAGGCACACATATATTCTCCCATTGTTTCTTTGTGAATTGCTTATTCAATCTCTCTTCCCAATCCTTTCTAACTTCTGATTTATTTTTGTAGTTATCATGCAATATTTTATATGCTCTACTAATTATCCTTTTTAATGGCAGCTTCTATTCTAGATTCTATTAAAAACTCTATCAGTGCTGGTCTATCATTTAGGACCCCCTATTTCTTTCTCTCTGCCTATACTCTGATATCAGGCCCTGATAGGGAAGTCAGTCTCTAACCTGCAGTCCACATAAATTCTCAGCATCTTCCCATTCTATCATATTTCCCTCTCTAGTTATTTGCTCCCAGCACCTTGGTTTCTTTGCCAGTTTTCTCAAATAAATTCTGGCCCCCTCTTGTCTATTGTCTGTATCCCTAATTGCAGTCATCCCTATTGGCAGAATCTCCTTTCTCCATTTACATGTTGGTTTAGTTCTTAGAAAACATTCTGCTACTTTATGGATATAATATTCTGCATGATTATTGCTATTCTCCTTAAAGGCCTGCATCCAAAATCCTAGTATCTCCTTGTTTCTTGAGCTTCTCCATGTTTCATCATCATCCCTTTCCACTTTGAATTGCAGTTTTCTGCTTGTGCTACGTATAGGAGTCTTAACTGTGTAGCTCTGAAATATCCCTTCAAATTGGGTAATCCCAATCCGACCAGTTCTGCTGGAAGAATCAGCTTATCCCACTTGACTCTTGCCGTCTTCCCCACCTAGATAAAGTCCTTCAGCTCTTTACTAATTGCTACCCACAACTTCTCCTCTGGTTGATAAAAACATGCCTGACCTGTCTCTGTCTATGGAGATTTTCTCCCCAGGCCTAAGATGAAAATGGGGTTTGTTGCCCAGTCAGGCCTTCCTAGCAAACAAAGGCAATAAATAAATAAATAGTATCATGCAAAATAGTGTGATGAGTGGCAACCCACAAAGGGGGAGTGACATACCTCTCAACTTCTTAGTGCAAGAAATCTGGGCAAAGCCTGACAAAATGGGGAAACAAAAGCCCAAAAATAGGGACATATTTTAAATATTGCTCTTGTAAACTTAGAAAGTTGCTAGAGTAACAAGTTTTGTTTTAACATACATTTTCTGAAGGATTTGAAGTCTGAAACTCAAATGTATGTCATTATTTAGTGACATCAGTCCTCAGATTATCCCAGTGATTTGTCAGAAAACCACAAATTTCATGAGGAACAGTCCAAAAATATGAGCCAAAAATCTGGACAGTTGAGAGGTATGGGGAGTGATACAGAGACACGAGTAACATGATCACACCACATCAGAAATTGTGTGGTATTCATGGTATGCAAATAAATAAAAGCTTAATGGCATGCAGGTGAGTGCCATCATGCTAATGAAACATGTTGGGTATGCAAATGATCACATCAAACATGGTGAAGCAATTCAAAGATGTATAAATCCAGCATTAAGAGTCATGTAGTCACAGCCTTCATCTAGCCTACATGCAAGGATTTTTCAATGTACAGAAGTTTCCCTTGTGCTATTACACTAGGAAATTCATCAGCTTTAGCTGAGCAGCAATTGCTAATGGTCACTCTCAAGGCCCGTGCCTGAGATGCTGAGATGTTGCACTTCATCATCCTCCACACTGCACATGGGTCTGCTAATGGCTGACATACCATCACCTCCACAATCAGGACATTGTCGACTACAGGTTTCACAGGTGTCAGCCTGCAGATTCTGCACCAGTTCTTTGATATGATGCTGCAGCACATGGAAAAATATATATGGTTTCCACAGACAGCAGAGGGGAGACCCAACACTCTGAAACCATTTCACAACATAACTCATTTCCAACAGATCCTGAGAATCACTGATTGCACCTATTTGGCCATCAAGGCCTCATCTGCTCCACATGGTGTCTGATAGATCAAATGGAATGACTTCCACTCCATCAACTGTCAGGTGGTGTGCACTGCACAGGGTATTACATACAATGGTCTGTGCATGTTTCATCCAAGATGACAGCCTACAGGGTCATCTAAATGGTAGGTCAAGTCATTGTCAACTACACAGGCTATGATATGCAGTCCCATTAAAGAAAGCAGCAGGCCACTTAAAACAGTCCCCACTGTTGTGTGTTGTGAGTGATACATGATATGCCCAGAACACTTGATGATGGTCCCCCATTCAAACTCCCCCAAACCATGATTGAGATAACATACAATGTCACAGTTTAAAGGCACGGAACACTGTTGAATATGAATTTCAACTCCTGAAGACATGCTTCCACTCCTTGGCTAGATCTGGTAGAACACTGAAGTATGTACCTGAGACCTGCATTCAGTTAGTCATGATTGCACCATGTTACACAATATGGTAGTATGGAAGCAGGTACAACTTGTGAACATCACAGTACTGCCTTATGGACCTATTGCAATAGTAGAGGAGGAATCAAGCATAGAGTCATCAGAGGAACCAGCTGCAGTGGCACCCCATGCAAGACAACGGAAGGTACAATATTTTGTGGCACTGACAAAGGGGCAGCCTCTGGTCCACAGCTATGGACTATAACAAGGACAATATAGAATAGAATAAAGCTGATACATGTATTAACACACCCAGGCTATGCATTACAGTGCATTGACTGGCCATGCACTGATCAAATATTACCTCACCTACAGAGGCCCGATGGGCGCACAGGGTGCATTCGCTATCATTTGTACAAGGGACTGGAGCACAGTGACAGGTGACGACAATATTATCTTAGGTATAAGGGCCAAGAGAGGTGGATGCAGTTATCATTCAGGTGGATAGCAGGTTGGGAGAGTCTGGGGTTACATCTTAGGTGTCAAGACAAAACTGTCATGTTGGGAGCATAGGCCAGTTGTGACCATCTACCACTCATCTGGGCCTTTGCAGGGCCATGGTCTGCAGAAACAGACATTTATCACAAAGCTAATGGATGCACTAGTGGACAACCAATGACCTCAGTAGACATGTTGCTCCAAGTCTATATATACCATCTCACCCCACATGTGTTGCAAGTCATCTCACAGACCATGCAATGGCTGCATATCTTCACACAGACCAAGCAGCACACTCACCATCCAACACTAAATGCAAGTGATGCTAGACTATGAGAGAATCATACTGGTACCTGTGGTGCAGTGACCTGAGTACATGCATAATTTGACAGATCCTGGCTCCAGATAAGCAACTAATTGTTATCTTCTCCTTGTTTAGTCTGGTGAGTGGGGTATCTATGTGTCATGCAATGGAGTCTCCTATGATAAGAGTACTGGGTAGCATGTTTGTTTGCCTTACAGGCTTTCCTTTGGGGCTCCACTGGTTGAAGGTATATGTATGGTGTTTGGTGTTCTTTTGGTGAGTGAGTTACAGATTCCTGAGGATAAGTATTGCCATTTTTAGATTTAGGACATCTTTGAGGTTTGGGAAGATTGCTTGTTAGTGTCTCAGCATGCATTGGACCATGTATGTGGTAGACTCTGTATGGTGGATGTAAAGCGTGTGTTTTTGACAACCTTGTTTGTGTGTGAGATTTTTGCCACCAGTGAAATTGTGCATGTGCATCTCTCTTATACTATGTTTGTTTCTTTAAGGATTAAATGGTTTTCTGTGAACATAAGAGAATTGACTAAACTAGGAACAGTCCACAAATCGTAATCGAAAAACAAGCACAGTTCCTAAAAGCACAATGCCCAGCACAAAAGGCACTAGTAGACACGTCAGGTAATCCCAATAATTTATTGCACAACAAGGTTAAGCGCTTTCATCACAACGCGACTTCTTCAGAACGCTAGTAATCACTCTCCAAATACTTTTATATGGCTACTACATCACATGACTCTTAACAAATTGACACCTGACTACTATTCAACTTACAAAATTACTAAATTATCAAATAAAAGTGCTACAGAACTCACTGACACAGTAATACATTCCCCCTATATACATACATATTTGATATACAATTATTATAACACATTTCTTTAAAAAAAACGTTTTTTTTAAAAAACATACATACAGATTTTATATTAATCCTAATGTGCTGATGCTTAAATCTCCATCAGGATGAAAACATTTGCATTTCCGCAACAGTTAATATGTGTTATTCTCAACTGTATAGTGGTTAATAAAATAAAATAAAACTTTCTTTTTTATGTCTCCCCCTCTTACATTTTCTTCGACGTGTTCAAGTATACCAAATTTAAACTTAGAACATTCTTTATTATCTCTCAAATGAAAGTCTGTGATAGAGAGGTTAAGTGGCAAATCAAGTTAAATGCCTCTGAATACCCGGGGATCAATGATCACATATCAATTAAACCAATTCTGAATAATATAGGGTAGGCTCAGGCAGTATGAGTTTTTAATAGGGGAAGTTATTTATACCTTATTTTATTTTATTAACCACTATACAGTTGAGAATAACACATATTAACTGTTGCAGAAATGCAAATGTTTTCATCCTGATGGAGATTTAAGCATCAGCACATTAGGATTAATATAAAATCTGTATGTATGTTTTTAAAGTGTTTTTTAAAAAAAACATTTTTTTTAAAGAAATGTGTTATAATAATTGTATATCAAATATGTAAGTATATAGGGGGAATGTATTACTGTGTCAGTGAGTTCTGTAGCACTTTTATTTGATAATTTAGTAATTTTGTAAGTTGAATAGTAGTCAGGTGTCAATTTGTTAAGAGTCATGTGATGTAGTAGCCATATAAAAGTATTTGGAGAGTGATTACTAGCGTTCTGAAGAAGGCACGCCAGATGAAAGCGCTTACCTTGTTGTGCAATAAATTGGGATTACCTGACGTGTCTACTATGTTTGTTTCTTTAAGGATTAAATGGTTTTCTGTGAACATAAGAGAATTGCTACATTGTCTCAGAATGTCCATATCTACCAAGCTGGTTATGGTGACATTTTGAAATGACATATCTATGTTGTCGGGTCCTGGATTTGGGAGGGTATTATAGGTTATGTCTGGGTTATACAGCAGTCTTCTTGAGTGGTCCCTGGGGTTTGGCAGTAGACTAAATTAGATTGTCCTAACATTTGATTATAGTGCTTTTTACTGTGCAAACTATCTGCTCTAAGATTGCGTCTGTAAAATGTCTTTGTTTTAGTCACACTAAGTTACACATTTCAGTTCTAAGGGTAGTTTTAAGAGCAATAGTGGTTTGCTGGGTAGGTAATGAGCATTATGGGTATGTGAAAATCAATAGATGGGAAAGTATTCAAATCACTTGTGCAAAAGACAGAAGCAATGAAAGAGGGGAGGGCGGGACTTTAGAAGTCAGATTACCATAATGGGTGGAAGCCAGACACACAGCCTTTTAAAACTACATCAGGAGAGGGGGATAAGGGTTGCAGAAACATTAAAGGTCCAAACCATATCCTAGCAAGCTATAGGTTACAACGTGTCCCAAAAATCCCGTAGATAGTACCTAGACCTACTGCAGACACTCACCATTAAACCGAATACCCTATTCATGGGAGACGTTAACTACCCCTCTACAGATTGGGAGATATACACTGCCTCATACTTGCAGGCACAATGGTTCCTGGACTTTAACACAAATACCTTTGACCAGATAGTGCACACGCCCACCAGAGGTTCAAACATACTGAAACTGGTACTCACCAGTCTGGGAAAGTGCTGCATACCCCCCAGTGTCACATTCTCACTAGTGAGGTCGGATCACAAAGCTGTCACAGAAATATAAATCAAGTCAGTAAGTAACCCCAGTAAACCCAGTAACTGGAACTATCCTAAGCAAACTACATCTTGGTAAGCGATAATTTGCCAAAATTCAATGCCCCTCTTTACCACGAGTTCACAGCAACTATGCAGACTTGTTCATAGAGTCCTTGTACAAACATATAAATGGCTGTATAGAGGCTGCTGTACCTATTAGAAATAAGCCCAAAACAAACTTTAAAAACAAACCACACTGGTGGAATCATAACCTTAATAGCAGTTTATAACAAAAGGAAAACATATCATGGTTAAAATCAGGAAGTACAATTCCCATAACAATAACAGCCCTCTAATTAAACTAAACAGGATGCTAAGAGGACTAATTAAGTCCAATAAGGCCAATTACAAGGTCAAGATAGCCTCATAGGCTAAAGACAACTACAAGGTCTTCTACAGCTATGTCCATAACCTGAAAGGCAGCACACAGCAGTGTGCCAAACTGCTGGTCAGTTGTGACACCTTCATTGAGCAGAGTGACATAGTGAATCTGCTGGCAAACAAATTCAGCTCAAAGTTCACCTCCCCATTCCCCCCACCTTCCCCCCATGAAATATTGCTAGCATACCCCCCCAACTATTAGCATGGAGAAATTCCTGGCAGCGCTTGCTAAAGCCAAAAACACAACCTCAGTAGGCCTCAACAATATCCTAGGATTTCTCCTAAATAACATGAAACATTACCAATCAGAACTACTTGAGTCATTTTTCAACTATAGCTTCAAAACAGGCTTTGTACCATTAGAATGGAGGACTGCAATGGTTATCCCACTTCACAAGGGTTTGCTATCAACTGACCCCATAAACTACAGACCTGTTAGTCTGCCCCATCTAATATACAAAGCCATGGAATGAATTATCATGAAAATAATTAACAAAGACATAGGCAGCCTTCAGACACTGGACCCAACCCAGTTTGGCTTTGTCAAGGGAAGATCATACCTATTAAAACTGGTTGAATTCTTTGAAATGGTCAAAAAGGCAATGGATGAGGAGAAAATTGTGAATACTGCCTTACTGAACCTGGCTAAGGTGTCCAGTACAATAGTGTGCTCAGGTATAGTTGACAAACTCACTGAACTGGGCATAAACCCCTACATAACTCGGTGGATTGCCATCTAGCTTACAGACAGGGCCCAGGAAGTCAGGATTGATGAAACCACCTCCACTAAGAGACATGTCATCTATAAGACACCTAAAGAGTTGACCCAGTAGTCAGGGATCTGGGAACATATGTGGCAAAGGTAGTAGGAAATTCATTCTAGGTGTCCCAACTTATAAATAAGGGTATGGCATCCAGGTCCAAGGAAGTCTTACTGCCATTTTATTCGGCCCTAATCAGAACCATCATTGAGTATAATGCCTCCTTCGGCATCTACATGACGAGACAGGACTACCTGAAAATGCCGAAATCTCTAAATGCCGACGACAAGAACACCGACACCTGAAGATCGACAATGGAGAAGACCAACAATTGAGAATCCCGACACTGAGAACACCGACATGTAAAGGTAAGTGTGCGATAGGGATGGAAGTTAGGGTCAGGGTGTGGGTAAGGTAAGTGTGTGATAGTGACGGACATTAGGGTAGGGTGCGGGTCAGGTAAGTGTGTGATAGTGATGGACTTTAGGTTTAGGAGCGGGTTAAGTGAGTTAGGGTTATAGTGCGGGTAAGGTAAGTGTGCGATAGTGACAGAGTTAAGGGTTAGGGGTGGATTAGATGAGTTAGGGTTAGGGTGTGGGTAAGGTAAGTGCACAATAGTGACAGAGTTAAGGGTTAGGGGTGGATTAAGTGAGTTAGGGTTAGGGTGTGGGTAAGGTAAGTGTGCGATAGTGACAGACCTTAGTGTTAGGGTTTGGGTTAAGGTTAGTGCATAGATAGTTGTGTATGTAAGGTTTAGTGTAGGTTTGTAAAGTTTTTGGTGTGCTTGTGTTGTGTGTGTGTTTTTCGGGAAAGGTATTTGTTTTGTTGATTGTAGGGACTGTGGTTTGTCGGGCATGTGAAGTTTCATGTTTTTGAACTTTCTTTTTTTTCGGTTTTGTCGTGTCGGTTATTTCGTTGTCAGTGTTTTGGCATGTCGGTGTTATCAGGTAGACCCGACGAGACACATGCAACAGTTGGAGTGCCCACAAAGGTTCTTTGTCAGGAGAATCCAAGTTATAAACACATTGTTCTGGTGGTCATTAGCCTAGTATATACCTATGAACCTATAAATAGTTTCAATTATCCCCAATGTCTAAGTGGTGGTGTAAAGGATTAATAAATGCCTTAATGCAGACATTTCTAGGGGAGAACACGTGGCTAATTAACATATGCCAGTCTTCCCAGAAAGCCTCATTGGCATTTAATTTGGCTGCAGTGACACCCCACAGATCTGCAGTACTGAACATCTTTGTGCTAAAGCTCCATGTTAAACTCTCACTTAATCAGAAATGGTTACCAGTAAACCTTCTGAACTAACCCCTTGGTCTTGCATGCATAACATCGTATCTTTCAGTTTTGTTTTGTCTACTTCACCATTACACAGTATATCCTATACATTTTTATATAGATTGTTTGTTTAATGCTTCTTAACCAACTAAGACAACTGGACACAAATGTCTTTATTTGCAGGTGACATGGAAACACTTGTCTGGTGTAGATGTAAGGCTCAAATACGGGACTTCAAGAAATTATTTTTTTTCATAGCTTGTTCTCTTTGAAATAACACTGCAACAAATTTAAGCCATCGTACCTGGTGCTCAAGAAAAAAAGTACAGCTTTGTAAGATGGACTTACCCATAACAGTAAATGTTCAAATTCTTCACTGATGCAGTAGCCTTTAGGCTATATGAGTTGTATCCTGGCCAGAACACAACAACCGGTCAGCATCCTCCCACACCTTTACTCTTACTGCTGACTGGATAGCCCTATGAAGGGAAATCAGCAGTGGAAATGAAACTTTCTTCATGACTTTCTTGCTTTAAAGTAAGGAGAGTACTCATCCTTTACTGCTAAAAGACATGCACATCTATTTCTTATATATATATATATATATATATATATATAGAGAGAGAGAGAGAGCGATACATATACACATATATTAAATATATGCATATCTATAAGTATATGTATCTATATATATCAATTGATAGATATAGATAGATATACATATAAATATAATATCAATAACTTTATATCCTAATGATTAGCTATATAAAGAGTAAGGGGATGTGTGTGGGTGTGGGTACTACAGCAGTGAGGAATATGAGCATCTACTGTTATGGGTAATTGCAACTTACACAACTGCAGTATGTTCATCATGCTCACTGCTGCAGTAGCCTTGTATGGGTTGATTACTAAAGTCTATGTAACTTGGCAGGAAGAAGAATATGGATCCAAGAGCCCCTGGACAATGGTTCTAGCAAAGCCTGTCCTCGATCTAGAAAATGAATCCAGTTTGTAATGCCTTGCAAAAGCATGCACAGTGGATAATGTAACTGCCTCTAAAATACTTCTAGAGTCCATTCATTTCCAATATGCCATCAAGGAAGAAAAAGCAAGCAACTCTCAGAATATTCACAAACTCCAAAAACACAGACAAATTCCATGCAGTGAAGCCAATAGGATAACAGGCAACAAGAAATGCCATCACGGAAGCCAAGGCTCTAGTAGAATGAAAACATATACTGCCTGGAACTGGTTTACCATGGTGGAAGTAACAAAAGGCAATAGCTGAGGACAACCAACTAGAAATGGTCTCTTTCGACAGGGATTGTCTTTCCTGCATCCAGAAATAAGAAACACACAGCTGATCTACTTTTCTAAAGGAATTAGTTATGTGAAGACATTACCCAAGTTGCTATGCACAGCCAGATTAAGTAGAATCCTTTCTCCCTGCTTTTGAGGATCTGGATAGCACACTGGGAGACTGATGGTTTGATTCAAGGTAAACTCTGAAACAATTTGGGGTATAAATGAGGGCTTTGTTCTTAATGTGACCCTGTCTGTATAGAAGACCAGATAGGGTTCACCCATCATAAGCACTTGCAACTCAGATACTCTACTTGCAGATGTCTGAGGAATTAGAAGAGCAGTTTTCCATGTAATGAACCTTAGCTCTGTTTGATGAGCAGGTTCAAATGGAGACATGATTAACTTTTCCAGCACAAAGTTAAGATCCTAAGAAAGAAAAGCCTGTTTATGAGGATGTCTCATGTGAAAAACTGTTTTCAGAAACTGTTTCACAAGAAAAACAGAGAAGAAAGTGGAGGATCCATGAGTAGACATCCAGAAATGGCCACAAGATGTATCCTGATAGAGGAATAAGAGAGGCCAGAGGATAGTAACTCATACAAATATTTAAGAACCAGTGGAACATTAATCTCTGGTGGAACCCTGGTTATTGGCTAAGCATCAAGTAGAAAATCTTTTCCACTTGCCAACACAAGATTTCCAAGTATCAGGTTTTTTTTTTGTCTCCTTTAATACCTGCTGCATGTCCTCATGAAAGAGGTGCCTAAAAAGAATCAGAACTGAATCATCCAGGAAGTTAATTTAAGATGTTTGAGACTGGAGTGCATCAAATTCCCCTTGTCTTGTGTGTGTAGGTTCAGTGTCTGAGGAAGATTGTGGTAATTGCCCTTGGCCAATGCATTAAGAAAGGAAAACCAGTGTTGTATGGGCCAGAAGGGAGTCACTGCAATGACCTTTGGGGAGTTCTTCTGGATCTTCAGAATTTCCCTGGACATTAGTAGAAGGGGTAGAAAGGCATAAAGGAACATGCTGAGCCATGAGAAAGAAAATGCATCTGTTTTCCATGCTAGTTTGCAAGGAGTCCTGGAGCAGAATTTGTTCAGTTTTGTTTTGTTTTGAAAGGAGGTAAACAGATCTATTTGAGGTGTTCCCTACAACTGGATCAGTTTCTGAAAGACCTTCTCATTAAATTTCTATTCATGAGGGTTTGTCCTAGACCTGCTCAGCTTTACTGCCAGTATACTTTGCTATGACAGAATGTAAGATGCTTGAAGCATTAAGAAGTGCTGAAGAGCTACCTCCCAAGCCATCACAGCCAGCCTGCACAGAGTGTATGACCTGGTGCCCACCAGCTTGTTTATGTACCACATCACTGTAGTGTTGTCTGGGATCACCTGAACAGGTCCAAGGGACCATAGATGATAAAGAGATTTTAAAGCATGGATCAGCCAACATCTGTTTGACATTTATGTGCTTTAATAAAAAGAAAATATATCCAACCACCACGGACAAGAAAACCAACCAATATAACATCAGCTCAGCAACACAGTCATTTATTTTATGTCCAACTACTCAGCGTAGGATTAATTTCAATGTCTATGCTGATTGTAGGGCTAGACGTGTAGTTTACTATGCTCAATGTTTTCTCTGTGGGGCTTACTACATGGGGAAAACCAATCATAGATTTAAAGAGAGAATACTGGAGCATATTGGTTATATTAGGAATTCTACTGAGAGCAGTGCATTACCTAAACACGTTGCTGAGAATGGTCTTGACCATAAGTTTACATTTGCTGTTCTAGAAATTGTGAAAGAACATCTTAGGGGAGGAGATTTAATTAATAGGACAGAATGTGCTGAATTAAGATGGATAGTATCTCTACAAGCTGATACGTATTCAGGGCCGAACGGGAATGTTTCAATCAAACTTGTATTAAAAGCACGTGGGTTATCCCATTAATGTAGTGAGTCCTTTAAGAGATAGTTTTAGTTTTTATGAATGGGTTTTTATGAATGGGGTTGTATTAATGACTGTGTTGTAGAGCTGATGTTACGTCAACCTAAGGGGCATGCTTGGGAACATGTGTTGCATTTTAGGTTGCGTGATTGGGTAGCAATGTTTTTATAAAATGGATGTTTTTATCTTGTTTAATGGTCTGATGCAGCTGTGTGAGACAGTAAAAGTGCTTACCATGTATTGCATTTTGTTTTTTATTTTTAATAAATTGGTCGGCTTGCTTGTCCGTGGTGGTCGGATATATTTTCTTTTTGTTCTTGTTTGTTCTTGATATTCCGACCTTTATTTGTGAGCTATATTTATTGTTTTACATCGATGTATGTGCTTTAGTCAGTCTGAGGAATTCCATGGGCCTTACACCTTTACTCCTCATAGAAACTGTGACAACATTTTAGGCATCTTTAGTTACAGATTGGATTGGAAATGGAAGAGAAAAGGGAAGACCTGGATTGGCTTCTATCTGCAATTTCCACCTTTGCAGTTCCTTTTTGACAAAGCCCAAAACTGAAATCTGATATTCTGGAAGACATACCTCTCAACTTCTTAGAACATGAAATCTGGACAAAGCATTAAATAATGGGGGGACAAAGGTCCAAAAATAGGGACAGATTTTAAATATTGCGCTTATAAGCTTAGAAACTTGCTAGGATAATAGGATTTGTTTCAGCATGTGTTTTCTGAAGGATGTGAAGTCTGAAACTTGAACATATGTCATTATTTAACGACTTCAATCCTCAGTGATTTGCCAGAAAAAACACACATTTTATGAGGAACGGACCAAAAATATGAGGCAAAAATCTGGACATTCTGCTAAAATCTGTATAGTTGAGAGGTATGCTGGAAGATAAAACTCTTGGGTCCATGTGTTTATTAGAAACCAATGAAAAAATACTGAATCTTTCTCATGTGTAACCTGGTGAGAAGGATCATGAGAGTCATAGTTGCCATGAACCCAGGATCCAGAGATACTCTCTGGCTAAAGTCTTGAAGAAGCTCAGGAAAGTTTTCAGATACAAATCCACCTTCTCCTGTATCAAAAGGAGGCATATATGTGGTCAAGGAGGATTTCTAGACAATTATCTGGAATCACAAAGTGTTCAAAAGAAAAGACACACATTTTAATGACTCGACATCTGGGACACGGCTCTACAAAGATGAATAAGTCATGTAAATAAGGCATATATGAACACCATTCAGTCTGCATTGAGCTTTCATTGAGGTTTGACACTTTGTAAACACATTTGAAGCTGTAGATAACCCAAAGGGTAATGCAGAGAATTGATAATGGCCATATGAATGTGATAATATGCATCTTTTAGATCTAGTGTTACCATAAAACTCCCTTGGGAAATGAAAGGTAACAGATTCTGAAGGACCAGCATCTTGAATTTTGTAACTTTCACATAGAGATTTAAGAAGGAAATATCTAGAAAAGGTCTCCAAGGAGACTCTTTGGTGCCAGAAATATTCTAGAATAGAAGCCTTAGCCCCTTTGTTGAAAGGCAATGGTTCTATGACTTCTAGGGTATATAAGTGCTGAAGAACCTGAGGATAAAATTATTTTTGGTTTGGAGGGTGGAGAGGAACTCCCCTGAAAGGAGTTGCTTGTATCCAGTGCCAACTGTATCCCTCCTGTACTATCTCTGACACCCAAAAGTCTGTCACAATCTGTTGCAAAAGTGGAATGTACACAGCCAGTTTTTGAGATAGGTTTTGAGAGACGGCAGGAGGGGAGGGAGAAAATATTGGCATACTCATTCCGAAGCTGTAGACTGTCCCTTTTTTAGCAAGGAGACTTGTTTCTTATTGTTCCCCTTCTGCAATCTCTTTTTACTTACCTGCTTGGCTTGCAAAGGTAGGGATTATTTGATTTGTTTCTTAGACATCAAAGAGGATCTGGGAAATTTGCAATTCTGTAAAACTTCCAATAAACTTCCTCAAATGGACCCAACTGAGAGGGCTGCCGCATTCACCTCTGACTTCTACCAGCACCTCAACAGTTGCATAGAAAAGTCAGTATCCATTCACGCTAAATATAATGGTAAATTCAGGAATAAGCCTCCCTGGTAGAACTCCAGTATTAATAAACTGCATGACAAAAGAAGAAAAATAATGAAAAGTCAAAAGAAATCCCCATCTCCCTACCTCAAGACTACAATGAATCATGTCAACAAGGAACTTAGAAGCACTATTAGAAAACATAAAGCAGAGTATGAACTTAAGGTTGCTACAGATTCCAAAGGAAACTGCAAAACGTTTTTCAGTTATTCAAAAAATGAAGTAATAATGTCCAACAATGCAATCATCTCATCCAAAATAATATCACCCATTCTGATTGCAAGGATATAGCTAATATATTAGCAGACATATTTAGTGCCAGCTTTAATCCTCCTATCCACATTGTTGCCCCCACTATCCATGAGAATTTAGTTTACCCTGAAATCACTTGGAACAAGTCTTAGAATCATTGTCAGAGGCTAAAAATAATTCTTCCATGAGACCAGACAATACACCAGGCTGTATTCTCTTCAGTGCCAAGCACTCTCTGAGCACCCACTTAAATTGTTTATCTTCAGCCTGTTCTACAGGGGTTGTTCCTGATGCCTGGAGAACAGCCACTGTGACTCCCCTACACAAGGGTGGTCTTTCCCCATACCTGGGCAATTATAGACCATTCAAAGCCATGGAATATATGAAAGCAAAATCGTTTATGCAGACATATGCAAGCTAACTGATCTAGATCACAAGCAGTTTGTTTTTGGGAAGGTAACATCCTGTCTCCTGAAACTAGTAAACTGCTGTGGACAATGGTCCTTCTGTGCACACTGCTTTTCTTGACCTGATCAAGGCTTTTGACACTATCCCCCATGCTGGTATTACTGAAGAATTACACAAGCCTAATATAAATCCCTACACTGATTGCTGGAGTGCAAATTGGATATCCAGTTCCCAAGTTGTAAAAGTTGCTGGTTTGACACAAATGTACACGTGTCATTATGTACGGCCCTGGTCATTTTGAGAGATGAGCGCTATTAAGTGCTTGAAAAGGTCTGCATAAAGTTGTATATAGCTAAGCATCATATGGTCCCACTCATTGCTTGCCAACTATCTTTCTATGTTCCTATGTAAGGGGGTTCGAAAAATCTTAGAAACTCTCTGAATTAATTCCCTCTCTCATCAAATTCTTTGAAGACCTGAGCAGCACATGGACCAGATAAAACCTGATTATTTGAACATGAATTCAGAATTTCAGACTTTACCTCATCAGAAAACATTTGATTACATTCCCAGGCACACTTCCTCAAAACAGTAGTAGAAGCAGAAGCCCTAGACACAGTATCTGCACAGTTATATACACTCCATAAGGCATGTATAGATATGTGAAAATGTTAGAAACAATAGAAGTGAGATTGGCACTAGTTTCAGGGATGAGTAGTAGCTAGATATCTTAGACTGTCCTTCTACATATGGGTCTGATAGTTAAAAATTATATGCACCATACTGGAGAATGAAAACAAATCTCTTAACAGATCTGTCTAAAATCTTCCTCTCCTTGACCATAGGGGAAGAGCTGGATGATACCTGGAGTCTGTTCCCCGTTGGCAAAGATGTAGAGATTGCTGCAAGGTCAGACCTAAGGTGAGAAAATAATATTTGCATTTTTGGAGATTGAAGGCTATGAATTAGGTTGTCAGTCAGCATTATGTACCTCCTCCAAGGCTGGTACTAGAGGAGGAATAGACCTAGAATGACTCATATCCACTTGTAGCATATAATATATCTCTATTTCAAGAAGAACATCCATTTGTGCCCACAAAATAAAAAGTTATTTACTCACCATAATATTCCATATGTGTTGCCCATTTCTCATTCTTCCTCATCTGTTGGGTTCGGATCCAATCCTCACTCGAATCTTACTCAACCACTTCTTCCAAATCATAGGATTCTTGAACTCTCAAGTTACTCCCTTTATCCATAATGCCCCAGCAACCTAACATACCTCAGAGCTAGTTTGCTTCCCATATAATTGACACAGCAGTGGAAAATAAGAAAAGAACAGAAGCTGGAGCTCAAACAAGGAACAGAAGTTCCTACAATACTCTTCAATATCTCCAGAAGTAGAACAAAGTAGGGGTAGGTGGGTGAGAAATTGAGGAAGAATGAAAATGGACAACACAGATGGAACATTATGGTGAGTACATAACTCTTTAATCTGATGTAATTTTCATTCGTTCTTCAACTGTTGGGACAGAGTCCCCAGCTACATAAATCCTAGGTGGACTCTAAGGAAGGATATTCCAGAGCATCACCGAGCCAAAGACTGCTCTACCCCTAGAGACCAGATACAGTTTGTAATGAGTAATGAAGGTATGAGGATTAGCCCAAGATGCAATTGTACAAATATCATCCAAGGAAGTTCTGGATAAAAAGGCTGATGAGGTTGTGTAGACCTGGTGGAGTGGGCTCTGGGAGGTTTTGGTAAAGATAAACCCACTTTTGATAAACAAAGGTAATACATTCAGTTAACCATGTGAGCAGAGTAACTTTAGATACTGGTTTGCCTAGTTTTGAAAGAAACAAATAAAAATGATTCAAGCTGTTCTGCAACCATATGAATTTATTATCAGTCTGGTACCTCGGCTATTTGCCTTCTGAGAAGGCGAACAGCCGAGGTACCAGATGGATAATAAATTGGTATGCTTGCAGAACATGTTGGATCATTTTTTAATTTTTTTTTCAAATTCAGCTTGTTTTTTTTTTTTTTTGTTTTCTTTATGTTGCCTAGTTTTGAATTGGAAAAGAAAATAAACAATTGTTCGGACTTTCTTAGGTCCTTAGTTCTTTGAAGGTAGAAACATAACTGTCTGTGTACATCAAGCAAATGTAACATATAATCACCTTTGTTTGAAAAATTTGGAAAGAACACTGGAAGATTAATAACTTGATTAATATTAGACTCGGAAATCACATTTGGTAAAAAGGGTGGATTGGTCCATAGAGAAACCCGATTCTTGTGAAAAACTAAATAAGGAGGCTTAGTGGACAAGGCTTGAAGTACATACACTCTTCTGGCAGATGTAATATCAACAAAGAAAACAGTTTTCTGGGTAAAAAATTTAAATCAGATTTAGCCAAAGCTTCAAAAGGAGGCTGAGTCTAGGCCTAAAGTACGATGTTTAAATCCCAGGAAGGGATAGGATTCTTTCTTAGAGGCCCAAGTAAAAAGGCGCCTCTTAGAAAGACTTTGCAAAGTTTAGAGGATGCTAAGGCAGAATTATTTACTCCTAGATGAAAGTTGGAAATAATTGCTAACTGTACTCTAATAGTTGAGGAGCTAGCACCTTCATTGAAAAGTGTGGCTAAAAAGTCAAGGACATTTAAAATTGGTGCTGACGGGGAGGGGGCTAAGTGTTTGCTTAGCACTCAAACAACAAATCTTTTCCATTTACTCTTGTAAATCTTTCTGGTGAAAGATTTATGGGAAGATAATGAAATTTAACAGCTGGGGGATCTGTCAATCAACAGAATAGGAGAAACCATGCTGTCATCTTGAGGCCTGTTAAGTCTGGGTGAGTCATGCCTGTCAGTTGGGACAGGAGGTCTGGAGTTGGATCCAGAATCCATGATGGATGTAGAAGATGAGGCCAGAGAAAGGGAAACAAATCTGATGAGGCCAGTAAGGGGCAATGAGGATAACTGTGCTCTGCAATCAAGATGCTTTTGGCAGAAATTTGGGAATGAGGGGTAATGGGGGATAAGTGTAAAGGAAACTGGGGGGCCAAGCATGAGGTACGGCATCTCTCTGTGACTTCCCTGTTGGACATATCAGGGCAAAGAACCTGCTGCATTTGTTATTGAAGGGAGATGCAAATAAATGGCAGCATGGTTGGCCCCACTGATGAAATATTCTCTTCACCACATTGACATTAGGAGACCACTCATCAGACATCAAAATGAACCTACTTGACTTGTCTGCAATCATGTTGGATTTCTCCAGGTTATGAGTTGCTATTAGAAAGTGAGTGGAAGAGATCACCCATTGCCATAATCTCATAGCTTCTCAACAAACAGAGTAAGATCTGGTTCCCCCTGTTTGTTGATGCACCAGACTACTGACATAATGTCCATCTGGATCACAATAGTCCTGATTGGGAGAATGTCTTTAAAGGCCTGTAATGCTAGAGGACATCTCTCATCTTCAGGATGTTGACATCCATCTTGGCCTCTTCAGGGGATGTGCCTTGGACTGTCCTTCCCAAGAATTGCCCCTCCCCACCCAAGCTGAGAGGCAACCATGGTCACAGTGGCCTTGTATTGAGGGAGAACAAAAAGACAGCCTTTGTGGAGTTGATGGGAGTGGATTCACCACAGAAGGTAATTCTTGCATGCCTGAGTAATTTTGACTGGCATGCATAATGGGAGTTGGAAAATAGACCACTGAGTGGCGAGTGCCCATTGAAGGATTCTCATATGGAACCTGGCAAGCGTACAAGGGTGATTATTGCTGCCATGGAGCCCAAGGCTTGAAGTATCATTCATGCCAGAATGGAAAGATTTTGAATTATCTACTTGCCCTGGAATGGAATGGTGTCTATTCGAGACAGAGGAAGAGAAGATGTTTGAGTGACTGTATTCAAATGACCACCAACGAACTCCATACTCAGAGTCATCGTGAGATGAGATTTGTTATAACTGATTCATATTTTCAAAGTGCAGCACAGCTTGAGTAAGTAGTCCCTTGTTTGAATCAGTTGATGCCTGGTTGGAGCAGTCAAGAGCCAGTTGTCTAGATAAGGAAACACTCAGAATCTGAGTAGTCTCAAGTGAGCTGCTATGACTGCCATATATTTAGTGAACACCCTGGGGGCTGTGGTGAGACCAAAGGTCCATGCTCTTAACTGGTAACGAATGGCTCCCAGCTAGATATGTAGCTATCTTCTGGAGTGCCTGTTCATTTTGATGTGATTGTACTCATCCAGAAAATCTATCGCGCACATCCAGTTGTCCTTGTGCAGAAATGAGAGAACTAACTGAACTGTAACCATCCTGAACTTTGTATACTGAACAGACTGATTTTGCCTGCTGAGATCCAAAACTGGTTTCAAGTACCCTATCTTTTGTGGCATCAGAAAGAATCTTGAGTAAGTTACAGATCCTCTCTGGTCAGTGGGAACATCTTGGATGACACTTTTTTCTGGCAGCTTTTTTATCTCTAGAGAAGCTGCTTCCCTCTGACTGGCTGGAACATTGGGGATCTTCTTTGGAACTGCTGGAGGGGATTAGGAAAATGGTAAAATATAACTTCTGGATATTACCCTCCCCACCCATAAATCTTTTGTGATATCCAGCCAGGCTCTCTGGTACAGGGATAGATGTCCCCCAAATGCCTCCAAAGACAGACAGCCCAGCCTCCATTCAGAAGCACCAGTAGGATCTGTCTGAGAAAGACTCTCTAGACCCCTGGTTATGTGGACCACCTCTGCCATGGGGATGGCATTTTCCATTTCAGTTCCCCCACTCTGCCTCTGAGAGAACTTTCTCCATGTGATTCCTAAAAAGGACTCTGGGACTTCTTAAACCACATCTTTCTACCACCTCACTGGTTCCTAAAAAAACACTTTTAAGTAGTAGAAAAATGTATGCCCACAGAAGACAGAGTCTTTCCTTCTTGTCTGCACCTGGAGAGTGTGTCTTTAAACTTGGGTCCAAAAAGTAAGGTTCCATCGAAAGATGCATTGACAAAAGAAGAAAAATCACACAAGTGCATCCAGGCATGTCTCCAAATAGAAGTGCCTGAACCTGCCACCTATGACGTACATTCAGCAGCGTGAGAGATTAAACTCATTAACAAATTAGATACTGATTGAAGGGTAGCCAGCTGTGAGGAAATTAAATTCCCTTCCTCACAGGACATGGACCCCAAAAGAGATTTGGTAAATTCCTTGATCATATCTCTTTGAAGTCTGGTAAAATATGCCAAATAATTCAGTGACCTTAAAGCAAAGGTCAGTTATATATAGACACATTTCCCAGTCCTATCCATTACCCTAGACTCTCTGTTAGGGGTGTGGACAGAGGAACTCTGTTCTGCTGATTCCTTTCTCGTGGCTGCTGCTACAAACATGGCATCAAACGGTACTCCTTTACTCCAGTGTAGACAGTCTTTTGGGTGTACAAGGATTTTATCTGGTCTCTTGGAAATAGCCTCAATGGTGTCCATTCCTTTCATGCCCACAGAGAGGCCAGGTCTAAAAGCTCATCAGCAGGGGGAGTCATCCAGGAGTTAGCTGGGCCAGACCCAAAAGCCTCCAGAAACACTGACTCCTCTTAGGAAGGGTTATCAGGAGATCAACCATCTCTTTGTTTAAGGAGTTCCAAGATGTTGTCAAAGGAAACATCATCAGGCAGTGATCTGAGGAACCCTGTCCCCTCATCAAAAGCAGTGTCCTCAGTGATAGACTCTTGTGAAAAGTCCAATTGCTCCTCTTGCAAGTTCTCTTCAGAGGGTCGTCCTCAGTGGGATGCTCTGAGAAGTATCAGAAGAGATAACAATACCCTAAAGGGTGGACTGCAGACTGTCTCAGACTGGCTGTCCCACTGGAAGGGATGACTGAGACTCAGGACAGAAAACATAATGAGATGAAGAATTCTGACCCAAAGAGGACATGGTCATCTGTTCTCTAGGCATAGAGAAAACTCTCTCCACTACCTCGAAAGCAGAGTGTCTAGGGGAAGCAAAAAACAACGGATCTGACAATAGAGCCTCTTGAATACTGGCTCCCATCATCCTGAAGGTACTCCACCCAAGGAGGTAGAAAGATTGAGAAATCAATGGTGGTGTGGCTCAATGAAAGCTCTCAAGACACAATGGAGTTGGAGCTGAAAGAACTCCCATTTCACTCTGAGTCCTAAGGAACTTCCTCATCATCCTAACCACATCTGCCTCAGCTAGGCTCCTGGAGGATCTGAGAGAAGAAGTAATTGAAGAAGGCAGAGAATGTCTTCTGGGTGACTGTTCAAGAAATGGAGATCTTATCCTAGAAGAGATACTCTCCGAAGTCAGAGGTGGGCTGTGGATCTGAGGAGATTTATCCATTTGAAGCTTTGAATCTGACTTTTTCAAAAGTTTTGCAGGTGGCTCCAGTGAAGGAGCAGAAGTTACGGTCAAGGTGGAAGAATGATCAAGAGACCTTTTATGAGTGTCCTTGTCCTTAGTAAAAGGGTCGCCTGTTTTATCTGTTTTTTTTTTTTTTTTGTTTGTTTTTTTAATGGGCTTGAGTCCCAGCAACCAAAGGAAAGGATTTGGAAGGAAGAAGACCCCTCAAAAAAGCTTATTCTGCCTATCAATTAAGGCTCTAGAGTTAAAGTCAACACAAATGTTACATTCTAACTCCAAAAGTTTTGGACCCAAACAGTATACACATTCCCTGTAGGTATCAGAGTTTGGAATCTTGTGCCCACAGGAAACACATTTTTTTAAACCCAAAAGGCTTATCTGACATTTTTCAACAAGAACAAAAATAATACCATAAAAATACAGAAAGGGGTTGAAAGGAATTTTTTTCTTTCTTTTTTTTATTAATGGAAAAAAAGACTACCAACAATGGTACTTAGTATTATAAAAGTATGAGGATGGAAAGAAAAGACTAACAACTACGGTATTAAGAGGTACTCAAAGAGCACAAGGAAAAAAGGCCATTAGAAGAGAAAATAATTAGATGAATTGGTAAAAAGTGTAACCAGGGAGGTATATATAGTACAGACAGGGAATATAAGTATGATTAAGATAGTAAAATAAAATAAACTCACTTATATCATAAGACAAAACGACTGGTAAACAACATTGGGGGTATGTTAGGTTGGTGGGGCATTATGGGTACACAGAGGAGCCCAAGAGTTCAAGAATCATATGATCTGGAAGAAGCAGCCAAGTCAGATTCAAGGATCGGATCTGAACCCAACAGTTGAGGAATGAATGAAAATGATAACGTCAGATCACCTCATTCATCCTGACTATAATCTGAGAAAAATAAAATTCCTCCAAAAAAAAGGTTGTGAGGACCAGAATTCCTCAGCATCAGAATGTGGGCTTGAGAATCTGTAAGATATGAAGCTCTGTCTCTGTCTAAGTCCAAATTGCCTTATATGTCTTCCTCAAGAGTATTTCTACTGACCTGATTTATAAGTATTGTATTCTATAACAATTCCTAGTGTAAGGTAAGAAAAATCACCTTTTCTAATAGATACCATGTCTTCTAATGCACATTGTTTAACCTTATATTATTTTTTCCTTTACAGGTATCCTTAATGATTAACTAGGACATGAAATATCTGCCACATCAAGAGGTCTCTTCCCCCAGCCACATCAAGCAGCATTCCCCAGTATTTCTCCATGTTCCAGTAAAGATGGTTCTCCCAGGAAAAGTCTGGACAGTGGAACAGCCAAAGAGGATGTAGCTGATCCCTGGTTCATAGTGCCTGAAAGAACAACACCAGAGAAAGCCAGAGAGGTAAGTAAACAGTCTGAGGAATGACTGCTGATCACCCATCATCATCTGAAGTGAAGGCTGAGCCAGCAGAGTCAGTAAGGATTCTTTGTTAAGTTGTTTTCTTTTTATTTCTAGGAACTACAGAAGTCAGACCAACAGAAGCTGGGTAAGTATTCATACTGTGACCGAGAAGAATGTTTTGAATGCAGTAAGAAATTCTGAAACAAGTCAGTCAAAAGGTAATTTGTCCAATAATTTACACAAACAGCACACTTATACATTAACACACATAACAGAGTTCCAAAAACATAATGCATAAGCAGCACACTAAATTCCTGTCATAAATGTTTTCAAAGTAAATTTAGTCTGGCAGAAAAAATGGCAGATAAGTTGTCTCAGCAAACAAAAACACCACACAATCCGTAGTATTCCCTGCTCAAATAAAATGCTTCACAAAACAAAACTTTTCTTTAAATATTCAAAAGTTATATAAGCAGAACATTTTAACATAAAATAAGCTCTCGGATAAGCTAAAGCTAAAAACAGTGATCCCTGACAGGAAACTTCCTATGTTAGAGAAAAAACAGATTTCTTAAAAGGAGGGAACTGCCAAAAACAAATAAAAGAAAGAAACACTTTTTCTTATATACATATATTTATAAACACACAAACAATATATATATATATATATATATATATATATATATATATATATATATATATGTATATATATATATATATATATATATATATATATATACACACACACACACACACACACACACACACACACACACACACACACACACACACACACACATATTATTAATGTTTTATTTATTTATTTATGTAATTTATTTATTTATGTATTTATTGACATTTGATTACCAGGAAAGTCCGACTGGGTAGAAGCCTATATCCACCAGAGGTCCAGGGAGAAAAGCTTCAAATTATTACAAAACATTTTAAGGACAATAATTTTACAATCTTCAAAAATAAAACAAAAACCTCTGCAGTTTAAATAATTATAACAAATTAGACATAAACATTGGTTAAGAATGGATACAAGTTATATGACAATAATTTAATATTTAGAGAAATTTTAGACAGACAGATTTTAGCTAGGAAGTCTTTCAGAGTAGTTTTGAAAGATGAGAGTGAGGGTATTGACCTAATGGCTATAGGTAAGGAGTCCCAAGCCTTAGCAACCTTGTGCGAGTACAGATAATGCCCACTAGATTTGATAGGATTGTAAACAAACAGGAGTTTTTGGTCACTGGATTGGAATGACTGACTGGGAACATAGCTGTTGTGAAGCCCAGTTAATATCTCACTGGATTGCCACCAAATAATGTGACATCCAGATAATTTCCCACCGCTGCCACCACATAACTTAACACCCAGTTAATATTCCATGACTGCCACCAAATAATGTGACATCTGGAAAATATCCCACCGGACTGCCAACAATAATGTGATGTCCTTTACTATCCTGGGTCAGTAACTAAGGATCTTCCAATCCTCACTACTGGCTCCAATAGGAGCCCATCACTTAAACAGGAGTACCATTTCACAATTTTCCCCTAAGAGCACAACAGGAACATGCTCTATAACCTGGGACTGAAATGTATACTTCTGTCCACCCTTAATGTAACTCCTCATTACACACTTCAGAGCAAAGTGTCCCAGTTCAAGACCTCTGATACAATCACACTTAAATAAATTAAATCTCACGCATCCAAACACTTCCAGGAAAGCCTGACACAGATTTACAGCTGTGCCCCTTCCCCAAAATAATACAGTAACATGCTGCCAAAAAGCAGAGCCTTAATTCCCTTTCAAAAGGGGGTGTCCAATTATGAAAATTAGATATTAAAACAAATGATAGCAAATTACCTAAAGCAGGGAGGTTATCAAAGCAGATATAAGCACATTCAAACCACTAAAGAAAACACTGACTGGCCAGCCACAATGTAAGTTAATAAAAATATTTAATAATTATCAAAATGATTAAAATATATAAAACAGTAATTTCTAATAAATAAACAGAACTCATTCACCAGGAAAATGAAATCAATGCTGTAGGATAGAATTCCAACATTCAGAAAAACTCTAATTAGTTATCATTTTCCTACCTGACTAAAGACCATTGTTCCTGATTTAAACCAAATTATTACAACACAGCAAAAGCAGGCTTACAGTTCTTTGCGAGTCTTTTTGGGTATCTACTGCACAGTACAACTGGCAGCTGACAACTGTAACTGGCTGTTAACTGACAACAACTGACTTCAACTGTCTTCAGCAGGCTCTTTTATAGACTAGCTTAACTGTCACAATTATTCCAGTTCTAATTTTCATTTCATATTTTGAAAATCAACCAACAGCTGTTTACTAAAGTTCCTTCCTGTTTTTCAGCCTCTGACAGTAACACATAGCAACTGTCATTGTTCAATGACATCATCTGCAGATCATCTGATTCTGAGACAGTCTGCATTTAGAATCTTCTTTACAAATATGCACAGTTAAAAATGTAAAGGAACACTGTTCAAGTCTTTAAAACATTCTGTACAAACTGATTATAAATCAACATATAAGAATGTATTTACAATTTCATAGCTAGTCACACTGACATATAATATACAGGATAATCTAAATAGCAACTGTCATTGTTCAATGACATCATCTGCAGATCATCTGATTCTGAGACAGTCTGCATTTAGAATCTTCTTTACAAATATGCACAGTTAAAAATGTAAAGGAACACTGTTCAAGTCTTTAAAACATTCTGTACAAACTGATTATAAATCAACATATAAGAATGTATTTACAATTTCATAGCTAGTCATGCTGACATATAATATACAGGATAATCTAAACGTATGTATAAAAACTTCAGCCAGGCATGCTAGCATAGATGACAGTATCTAATTTCTTCACAGTTGTGTAGAATGTTTTTGGTGCTGGACAGGAAGATGGATGCTGGATAATTTTATGGTTGGTAAGAAGCTCAGAATATGTTAGTTGATGAGGAAGTTCTAACCAATTTATGCATTTTAGTGCCTTACAGAAGTGGGTTCTGAATGAGGTATTTGATGTAAATTTAGCAACTTTGTTATAGCATTGTTCAAGTTTTAATTTTTGTGAATCCTAGAGGTTAGTGAGGTTGGCAGTGCCATAAAGAAATGTGGGAAGGAGATGTAGTGGCAAATGTAGCTTTAGTTGCATTGGTAATACAAGTTTTGGCCCTGTAAAGCATCCCTAGTTTTTGGTGAGTTTTTCTTATGCAGTTTTGTATATCCATGTCAAATTAAGATTATCATCCACTATCACCCCTAATAATTTGCTTTGAGAAGTAACTTTAGTGGTTGTATTATCAAGAGACAGGACTTCAAATTTTGTTTTTCATGAGAGAGGGATTTGAGAAAAACATAGTAGTTTGGTCTTTTTGGATTGAGCAGGAGCTGTGAGTTGTGAAATAATGTTTCAGTGGCTGTTAAACCTTCCTAAGTAATTTTTTAAGGTGTACCATGTTGTCAGATGTGCAAATAAGAGTGGAATCATCTGCATATTGTATTAGGGTGGCTTGTTGTGTGGATGTATAGAGGTGTTGGTGAAAATGTTAAAGAGAAGGGAACCAAGGATAAAGCATTGTGGCACACTGGTGTTGACCGGGAGGTAAGGAGAGAGCATGGAAAGCCATTTAACTGACTGATAACTATTGGACAGGTATATTGGACAGGTATCTTTTGAACCACAGAAAGGTGGTCCGAAAGACACCTAGTGAGAACATTTGAATTAGAAGTTTGCTGTGACAAATGGTGTCAAAGGCTTTACACAAGTCTATAAATAAAGGAGAGAATAGTTTGCCATTATCTCTAGCTTTATTGACAGTATCTATATTAGTTAAAAGGGCAGCACTAGTACTGTGGGAAGGATTGAAGCCATGTTGTGTATGGTACAGGAGTTCCTCCTGCAGGAGATAGTCTAGCAATTGCTTTTGAATACATTTTTCAAGTATTTGACAAAGGGCGATAAAACTGATATAGGTCTAAAGTTATTGATGTCTGTTTAATTTCCTTCTTTGTAAAGAGAGATAATGTGTGACTTTTTCCAAAGAGAGGAAACACAGGATTCTTGGATTGACCTATTGATAAGGATTGAGATGAGATACGCAATGCTATTGGCTGCTATTTTTAGGTACTTTCTTGGAAGGTCATCAGCTGAAGGAGAGCATGGTTTAAGTTTAAGAGTAGTTTTACATAGGATGTGGGCACAGGTTTGAAGGTGAAAGTGGATGTGGTGATATGTGACTGTTGGGCAGTGTTTGGATTAGATATTAAGGAATCCTTGGTTAGAGAAGTTATACTATCTATAAAATAAGAGTTGAACTGTATTGCAGTTTCAAGTGGTGAGTTATCAGGAGACGGGTTTTGTGTTGAAGTTCTGGCTGTGATGTAAGATTTCTGCAATGGATGTCCAAAAATTTTTAGGGTTGTGTATAGTATTATTTTGAAAATTATTATAGCATAGTTTTTTGTCATTTATTTTCTTTTTAGAACAATTGCAAAGCATTCTGAAGTTTTCAAGATATTGAGGTGTTTTATATTTTTACCATTCTTTCCATGCTTTTTCTCTGTACTGCTCTCTTTAGATAGCTAAATGTCATTATTTGTTTTTAGTCTCTTCCTTCTAAAGGTGCAAGGCTATTTAGGATACTTAGAAAAGTTGAATTCAATTTATTTACAGCATTGTCTAAGGAGAGGATTTTTAGGAAGTTCCAGTTAAAAGATGATACTGTAGTAATGAACATTTCTGGGTTAAACTTGGAAATGTTGCATGTTATTTTATAAATATGCTGTTTGATTGGATGCGTGAGATTTCTGGTCATATAGATTGAGAGATGATCAATGACAGAGTCTGATATTGTAGTTCTGATATTGTACCTGTTGTGGTGTATTTGCTAGGGTCTGATACTAGGAGCCAGTCTAATAGGAAATTTGATGTCTTGCTATAATGTGTAGGGCTATTAATTAGTTGTGTGAAACTATATAAGTTCATGCTAGTTGTAGGGAAGTTAGTGTTTATGTCCAATCAATTGACATTCTCATCACCTAGTAGTATTATTTCTTGTGGAAATGTTACAGATGTCCAAAATAGGATATATTCCAGTATAGCAATATTGTCACCAGGAGAGATGTAAAGGACTGTAATACATATTTGTTTATAATTGTTTATTTTGAAGAAAGCAATAAGAAGCTCTGTTGAACTAAACTAGTTCAGCAGTTCTGTTTCGTATGCTTCTAACATTTATAAGCAGCAAAAATTAAATCATAAGCATTGGGGATTGACTGTTATTGGGTTAGAGAAGTGTGTGGGAGAGAATTAGCTTTGTGTTCATTCTAATAGGTGGGCCATGATTAGGGTATATATGTCCTCCTAGAAGGATTTTAATTTAATGATACATACTTCTTTTTGGGAGAGGATTCTTACACTTAATTTTATTTTGGTTTGAGTTAAGGTGCAGTTATTCAGTCTAAATTTGGTGTAAAGATGAATGGCAATATTAAAAAGGTTTGGGGCAATGTGTAGAGACTGCAAAGAGGAAGTATGGATATATGCTTGGGACAAGTTGGAGAGATGTTGACAGATATTGAGTCACGGTAGGATGAAATATGGCACAGTAGAATGAGAAGAATAAAGGATAAGCTGAAGAGCAGAATAAGTACAGAAATCTGTATTTTGCAGTTGTCAGGTATAGGGAAGTAGCAATGAAGAAGGAAAGACAAAGTTGCAGGGCAGTAGGAGATTTAGTGATGGTAGATTCTGAAAGCTGGCAGATGACAGGAAAGAATAGAAGTATTTTCTATAAAAGAAGAGAGTTAGGTTGTCCTGATATCTTCTGGAATGTAAGGAATAGAGGGGTATAAAAGGCTAGAATATAATGGTGTAGTCAAAATAAGAAGAAATGAGGGTTTATTTGGGAAACATAAAAGATACAATATGGAAACTGATAGGTACTACTAGGAAGGGTAGTGATTATGAATGGATATACTGCAAAGCAGTATGGGAGGGAGAAAGATAACTGGGAAGGGGTTAACAAATAAATGGAGATAGGGAAAAAATACAAGAAACAGAGGTGTGAGTATAGAAGTAGTAAGGTAATTTGGGGAGGGTTCTGCAGTAAGAGTCACAAGTGAAATGTGTATGTAGGCAGTACTATATTAGGGTAAGAGAGGGTGGGTGAAAATTGGGGGTAGGGTAGGGGATCAAAGCAGGCTTCCCACTCTCAGGTCAAATTATAACTATGAAGGAAAACAGTGACTAACTGTAAGAGGAGACAACACTGAGGTAATATTTAGCAATACATTAAACTACAGTGACCATCCCACCCTCAGATCAAATAATAACTGATAGGAATCAGTTTATAGGCAGTACAAAGCAATTAATATAGAGATGCCAAATTAAAACAGATTTTCTGTCATTTCCGGAGGCTAAATAACTAGCATGTGTAGTATAGTCTACTGGTTAAAAAAAAAGGGAACAGTGGTCAACTTAGTAAGAGGTGCTTAGAGTACATGGGCTATTTCACAGAGACTATCAATCACAGACCAGGCATGTATTTTGCTGATTAAGTTAATACACATAAAGGCTATTCATGATAAAAGTGCTTACATTATACAATTACAAAATTCTCAATAAACTTGTAGGAGTAGGGCCTTGTTGCAGAGTTCCTGCTGTACTGAGGTCAGATGTAGTGACTGCAGGCTCTAAAATGAAAGAAAGAGAAAAAAAACTCTACAAAACTGTAATATTATATTGAGGCAATACAATTAGTATTATTAGACAAAAAAGAGATGTAGAAAGGACCAGAGTTAGTCAGATCAAGAGAAAATGGGGGAAGTATAAAAGCAGAGTGTTGGTCAGAAAGTTTATGAATGTAAGCTCAAAGTAGTTTTACCAGGGAGTATACTGATAGAGAACCAATGGAATACAATGTAAATAAACAGCTGTATCAAGCAAATTATCAGAATGTGGAAGTACACTAAGGACAATATAAAACCATCACTTAGTAAACACTCAGAACAGTGTTTTATATATATATATATATATATATATATATACCAGAACACCAGCAACATACATTGCATACATATGTGTTAAAGGGAAACACGCTCAGCATATATAAAGCTTATCTGATCTGAATGAAAGTGTTACAAAAATAGCACACTACCAAACTCTTTCCACTGTTCTACACAGTCTTAGAACAAATAGAAATGTAATAACATATGCCCCATACCTACTCTATGAAGGAAGATAGTGACTGAGTGTAAAAAGAGACAATACTGACTGGATATTTAGCAATACATTCTACTGCACTGACCATCCCACTGTCAGGTCAGATTATAACCGAGAACAATAAGTTTTTAGCTAGTGCAAAGCAATTAACAAAGAGATGCCAAATTAAAACAGATTTTCTGTCATTTCCTGAGGCTAAATAACTGACATATGCAGTAGAGTCTACTTATCAAGAAAAAGGGGACAGTGAGCAACTTTGTAAAAGGTACTTACAGTGTATGGACTATTTCACAGAGACTTTCAATCCCAGAGCAGGCATGTATTTAATTGGTTAAGTTAATACACATCAAGGTTCTTCATGATAAAAGTGCTTGCATTATACAATGCCAAAAATCTCAGTAAACTTATAAAAGTAGGGCCTTGTGGCAAAGTTTCTGCTGTATCGAGGTCAGATGTAGTGACCACAGGCTATTATAAAATGACAAAATTCTCAGTAAACTTATATATATATATATATATATATATATATATATATATATATATATATGTGTGTGTGTGTGTATATATATATATATATATATATATATATATATATATATATATATATATATATATATATATATATATGGGTCTACTTCAATAAACCAAAATCCCACTTACCCGACTTTCAAAAGACCGAGAGGAAAACCTGAAACTCCAGAAGACTGATCGCTCGGAACACCGACAAATCACTATGGGTAAATAACCATTTGGCCAGCATGTTGACCTTTGCCCCTTACCTCCGCGGTAGTGCAATCTCAGAGTTGGTACATTTAGTTATGGGGTGTGGGGGGAGCAGCCCCCCACATAGGTGTTGTGAGGGATGTAGCCCCCCACATGGGTGGGTTTTGTTTGCTTCAGTTTTAGTGTGCATGTGGGGTTGGACGAGTGGTTACGTACCCATAGTGATCTGTTGGTGTTCCA
Source organism: Protopterus annectens (assembly GCF_019279795.1). NCBI lineage: Eukaryota > Metazoa > Chordata > Ceratodontiformes > Protopteridae > Protopterus > Protopterus annectens. The sequence goes on along the minus strand of NC_056747.1, from coordinate 1,188,270,722 downwards.
AGCGGTCGGTCTTCTGGAGTTTCATTTTTTCTTCTCAGACTTTTGAAAGACAGGTAAGTGGGATATATATGGGTCTACTTCAGAAGACAGAAAGAACAAAAGACTTAATCCCAAAATATTGAAAACTCAAAATGGTGAAAACATTTTTAATGCAAGGGGCAAGCCCCCCCTGTACCCTTCATGTGTGGGGGCTACACTCCCACACCTCTTGGTAATTATATACACCAACTCCAACATCACACAGCAGTGGAGATGGGGCAAATTCCATCCTTCAGTATTTTTAGTTTTCAGTATTCTGGGATTCAGTCTTCTGAAGTAGACCCATATATTCATACCCTCAGAAAGTAAGCAAGACCCGAGAAATGCTTTTACCTGTTCTCCATTAATCCTTCCAGTAATGGCATTAGTACTTCTCTCTACAAGACCTAAGCTTTCTTAAATGGCAACAATTCAAGTTTCTACAGATAAATTAAAAAATCACCTATCTCTTCCCTATTTTGAGCTCAGTCTTGGCCTTACATGCTGTATGCTCACTGTGGTAGGGTTGTTCTTAGTAAGCTGCTTGACTCAGAAGGAAGCATTTTTGAAAGCTTAAATTACTCAATAAACAGGTTTGCAGTGGACTTCACCTTTCTGAAACCTACAGTCCACATTTCTTGCACAACTATAATATTCTTAATGAAACATACAAACTATTTAATAGACTCTCCCAAACTTTAAAATATCAGAATCCCAAATGGAAGTCTTTCTTCTGCCTTTGGTACATGCTGTCAGCATGTTACAACTTTTCCCACATTGCCCTACTAAAAATAATGTAGAAACTCTTACTTCTCAACAAGTCTTGGCAACAGATAACTGGTCAAACTTAAGAAACATTCAGAGGTTAATTCCTAAAATTAGTAGGTATCAAATGAGAGTGCTGGGTATGCCAACCAGCATACGAAACAATATTAAGGCTGCTTTTATTCAACTTAAAACAGAGTAAGATGCAATACAGTAATTCTGTTTGTAAGTCTGAATGGTGTGGGAAAGACATCCTTAGCAGATATGACACATCAATAATTTGTGAAAGACAAGGGCTTTAAACTTGTCCTTAAAGACATTTACCTTGCTCCAGGATTTTCAGATAGGGAGCTTATACTTGTAAATAAGTGTAACAGTGAATTATGTCATATGTCTATGTCATGTTCTACACTGCATGTGTTTTCATGAGAAGATACGGTTGCAAAGAAAAAGAAGTTATGTCTTACCATAATGTTCCATCTGTGTTGTAGATCTTTATTCATTCATTACTGTTAGGACTTTGGTTCCGTCCTCAGAACCAACACTGCTGTTTCCAAGCTCGTGCCAGCCAAAAACTCTCAGCTAAGACCTATCCATAATGCCCCTCTCATAGTCTCTTCATATTATAGAGGTAATAAAAGAGATGGTAGGAGGCTCTGTCTGAGCAAATACCTTGACTAGGAAATCCTAAAGTCCACCAGGAGTCCAGGCAGGGGGAAGGAGGATGGGAAGTAATGAATGAATAAAGATCTACAACACAGATGGAATGTTATGGTAAGACATAACTTCTTTATCTGATGTTGTAAATCTTTATTCATTCCATACTGTTAGGACCGAGTCCCCAGCTACTTGAGTCCTGGGTGGCCCTAAGGAAGGATATTCCTGAGCACCATAGAACCAAAAGATACTCGTCCCCTGGAGGCCAAATCCAATTTGTAATGAGTGATGAAGGTATGAGGTCTTGCCCAAGTGACTGCTGCGCAGATATCATCCATAGAGGCTCTGGAATGAAAAGCCACAGAAGTAGCCATTGATCTAGTCAAATGAGCGTTTACTCTGGAAGGTAAAGACAGTTTATTTTAATGGTGGAAAAAGGTAATGATGTTTCTAAGCCAGGAAGATAGAGTCACTTTGGAGACAGGTCTACTCAATCTGGGTCCCGCAAAGGCCACAAACAATTGGTCCGTTTTTCTGAAAGATTTAGTTCTGCCAAGTAAAAGGGAAGTTGCCTATGAACATCAAGGGTATGCAAAAGATATTCCCCTCTATTTGAATGTTGAGGGAAGAAAACTGGCAGGTCAATAGACTGGTTAATTGAAAACCCAGAAATGACCTTGGGCAAGAAAGATGGGTCAGTACATAGGTACACTCTTTCCCTGTAGAAAATCAAGTAAGGTCTCTTGACACTCAAGGCCTGCAATTCAGATACTTTTCTCGCTGAGGTAAGGGCTACTAGAAGTAGAGTGTTCCAAGACAAAAATTTTATATCACATAAATTAGAAGGTTTAAAAGGAGGGCTTGTTAATGACTGAAGCACCAAAGTCAAGTCCCAAGGCTCTATAGGGGGGCTTGACAGGAGGTTTAACATGTAATACTCCTTTCAAGAAGGTTTTGCACAGATGGTGTGACACAGAAGAATTATCAGATCCATTGTGAAAATTTGCGATAGCTGCTAAATGTACAGTAATTGTCAATGCTGAAGCTCCTGCATGTTGAAGGGTAGTCAGATATTATAGGATCTGCTGAACAGGCATAGAGAAAGGCATAGAGAACCTAGCTCACTTACTAGAAGAAATTTTCCTGGTGGAGGGTTTGTGTGAAGCCAGAAGAATCTCATGGACAGGAGATGAAATATCAGGTAGCCTGGCAATCATTGGAAGTGGAGAAACCAAGCTGTGAGCTTGAGGCTGTGGAGATTGGGGTGAATCAGTCCTTGAGGGTGAGACAGCAGATCTTGGGATTGACCCAGGATCCACAGGCTGTGAATCAGATGAGGCCATAGGAAAGGGAACCAGGCTTGACGGGGCCAATAAAGGGCAATGAGGATCACTTTGCTTCTCAACCTTTGAGCTTTCTGGAGGAATTTCAGGATAAGGGGGAAATGGGGGAAAGGCATACAGCAGACCCAGGGACTAATTGTGCATCACAGCATCCCTCGGTGACTCCCCCTGAGGGGGGATCAGGGCAAATTAGCTTCTGCATTTGTTGTTTAGAGGGGAAGCAAACAGGTCACATCAAGGCCTGCCCCAACAGCGGAAGATCTGATCTGCTATTATAGGACTGAGGGACCACTCGTGAGGCATCAGGATGTTCTTGCTCACATTGTCCGCAATAAGGTTGAAACTCCCGGGAATGTGCATTGCTATAAGAAAGTGGTTGGAAGCTATCACCCAGTGCCAAATTCTCATGGCTTCCCAACACAGGTGGTAAGACCTGGTTCCCCCTTGTTTGTTTATACACCAGATGACTGACATGTTGTCCGATTGAATTGTAATCATCCTGGAAGGGAGGGTTGTATGGAATGCTTGCAACGCTAAGAGAACTGCCCTCAATTCCAGGACATTTATGTGCAAATTGGCCTCCATGGGAGACCAGGTACCTTAGACTGTCTTTCCCTGGAAATGCCCCCACCTCCCACCCCACCCTAGCAGAGAAGCATCTGTGGTCACCATGGCCCTGGGCTGGGGAAGGCAAAGATTTGATTCTGGCTTCATCCACCAAAGCATTTCTTTCTTGCAAAGATTTGTAAGGCATATCAAGTGGTTGAGAGGATGAGTTAAGATCAACCATTGTGAAGAAAGGAGCCACTGTACTAGTCTCATGTGCAACCTTGCCAGTGGAACTAAGGTAATGGTTGCTGCCATAGATCCCAGTAACTGTAGTACAAGGCATGCTGGTACAAAAGTCTGTTGGAGGAGGACTTGAATCTGGCTTCTTATTTTCGAGAGCCTGTGAGGAGGAAGGGAAGCTTGACAGCTTGTTGTGTCGAAGATCACTCCAATAAATTGCAGTGTTTTTGTTGGGGACATTTGAGATTTTTCCTTGTTGATCGTAATCCCTAACCGAAGAGTAATGCCTTGAGTGTAAGAGAGGCTGTGGATGAGAAGATTCCTGGTCATGGCGGTAAGGAGCCAATCAATTAGATACGGAAACACCTAGAATCCTTGTAGTCAAGATGAGCTACTACAACTGCCACACATTTGGTGAACATTCTGGGGGCTGTCGACAGACCAAATGGCCCTACCCTGAACAGGTAGTGATTGGCACCCAGCCAGAAGCGGAGAAATCTCCCGGGAGTGCTTGTCCATCTTTATTTCGTAATACGTGTCCTGGAGATCTATAGAGCACATCCAGTTGTCCGTCCCTAGAAAGGGGAGTATGGACTGTACTGTGACCATCCAGAATTTTTGAGGTTTTATAAATTTGTTTAGTAAGCTGGGATCTAGGATTGGTCTCCAGTCCCCTGTCTTTTGTGGCACTAAAAAGAACCTAGAGTAAAACCCAGATCCTCTCTGGTCTGGTGGGACTGGCTGGATGACTCTTTTTCTTAGCAGCTTTTTGATTTCTAAGGCTGCTACCTCCCTCTAACTGGGTGGAACATCGGGGATTCATTTGACGGGTCTAGGAGTAAGATCAAATGAGATATGGTAGCCTCTGGATATTATTCTCTGCATCCATGCATCAGTAGTGATAAGTTGCCAAGCTTGTAGGTGCAGGAAAAAATTACCCCTGACTGCTTCCAGAGGAAAGCAATCGGGCTGCTGCTTAGGAGCGCTTGTAAGGTCGGCCAGAGAAGGAATCTCTAGTATCCTGGTTGTGTGGACCCTCTCTGCCCCGAAAGGGGCGTCTTCTGGATGAGTTGCCTCCTCTGCCCAGGGGGGATTGCTCACCACGAGTGTCATGAAAAGATCCCTGGAACTTCTTGAACCACAATTTACCTCCCCTTTGGTTCCTGGAAAAGGATCTCTGGGGGGTGGAAAAACGTATGGCCACAGCAGACAAGGTCTTTGTCTTTCTCACTTCGTGATAGTGTGTCTCTTACTTTGGGACCAAAAAGTAACAGGCACATTGGCGAAGGAAAATTTAAAAGGGTCTGCAAAATCACACAAAAGCATCCAATCATGCCATCTCATGACGATGCCTGATGCGGCTGCTCAAGCTGCCCCCTCGGTGGTGTGAGATATCAAGCGCATTGAGGAGTTTGAGATAGATTCCAGGGTAGCCAGCTGTGAAGTGATAGTGTCATGCACCTCATCAGGCAGTACCCCCACCAAAGAGGTAGACATTTCTGAAATTAGGTCTCTTTGGAGGCAAGTTAAGTGTGCCAGATAGTTCAGCGATCGAATGGTAAAGGTCGCTGAAGTGTAGGTCCACTTCCCCAGTCTGTCCATAGCCCAAGACTCCCTTTTCAGGGGATGAACAGTGGAACTATCTTCTGCCAGTTCCCTCTTGGTGGCCGCCGCCATGACCATGGAATCAACTATCAACTGCTTGGACCAATTGGGCTGGTCTTTGGGGATGGATAAAATTTTGTCTGGCCTCCAGGGGACTGGTTCTACATTGTCCGGGGCTTTCCAGGCATGCTGCACAATCAATTTTACAAGCTCATCTGCATATGGGGTCACCCAGGAAGTAGATGGCTGAGCACGGAAGGCCTGCAAGAATACTGATTCCTCCGAAGAAGGGTTAGAGGACTTCCAGTTTCCCCTCTGCTTGAGGATCTCGAAAATGTCTCCAAATGAGACGTCTTCCAGAGGAGATCGTGGGGACCCTTCTCCCTCATTGCAATCGGTGCCCTCAGTGAAAGATTTCTCAGGGGAATCAAGGTGCTTCCTCTTGAATTGTTTCTTCCGGGGTGGCTCCCCAGTGGGATCTTCTGAGGAGGACTCCAGAGAAGGGTTCCCTCAAGGGAAGGTCTTGCAGCTCCCGTGTTGGGACAGCTACATGCTAGAGCGGGGGTTCTGGTGTCGATGCCATTGGTGCTGACTGCCAGCCTGTTGAAGCAAGGACCCTCTCCATCACCTGGAAAGCAGGCCCACCTGAGGAGGGATGGGAGCTCAGAACCGAGAAGGACAACCTCGGAACCGGGGTCAAACCCCACCCTGAGGAACCTGCCTCCAGGTGAGGAGTTCTGAGAGGACTGGTAGCTGTTGGTAGAGCCATGGCTTTAGACAGTGCCAGTGAAAAAATAGGCGTCGAACTAGGAACCACGGTGCCGACAGCCCAATCACTGCTCCAAAAGTGCACTGGTTCCAATGGAACCATTGCACCAACAGTAATCAGTGCTGACAGGGGAACCTCCGCAGTCAGAGCTGAGATAGTATGCACTGGGGTGGTCATCAGTACAGATGTCTCTGGGGCCTGGGAAGAGGCCGGAGGAGGATATACTGGTGAGTATGCCATGAAAGCTTCCATTCCAAAGATGACGGAAGATCTAGAAGGGGTGGGAAATCCTCTAGCTGCCAGAAGCTGGTCCACAACCCTCACTACATCTTGTTCTGAAAGGCTCCTGGTGGATCTGTAGGAGGCTGCTGAAGGAGAGTCAGGTCTTTCAAGAAAGGGGCTAAATGGGTGCCCCGAAAAAGGGTCATAAGTTGGGGAATATGTGATTCTGGGAAGGTATTCAACCTTTGGAACCGACGGGGTCATAGTCTGTGGAGCCATATAAGCTATCAGCACCATGGCAGAGGATGGTGCCGACGTAGGTACGGTAGTCAAAGCTGGTGTCAAGACCAAGGACGGCACCGAGGAGGATGATGCCGAAGCTGGTAAAGTAATAGAAGTCAAAATTAGAGGCAGCAGGTGCCGAGGTTGTCTGCGCCGAACTCGCCGGAGAAGCTCGGTGTCGAATCGGTTCCAAAATGGATGGAGATGTAGGAACAGAGTGACTCCATTTCTCTTTGTGTTTCTTAGTCTTAGGAGGTGGTGAAACCTCTGTCCCAAAGAGAGCCTCCGAAAAAGGAGTTTTCATCATGCCCTTTAATATCAACTTGTTTTTCCATTCAGCAAAGTGCAACTGCTGAAACTGGAACAGATATCATACGAAGCATTAACATGGTCAGAACCCAAACAATAAACGCACCGAGCATGACCATCTTAGTTGGGCATCTTACGCCTGCATTTATCACACTGCTTAAAACCCAATTTGTTTTTTTCAGACATAGTGACAAACACCACACTAGTCCAGCAGCAGGGTAAAACAGTCAAAAAACAACAACAGCAAAATTAAAGAGAAAAGGTTTTTTTAGTCCAGATAGAAAGAAAAGAAGAGTACCAACAATGGTACTTAGAAATACCACAAGTGGTAGGAAAGAGGGCCTACCTAAGGTAGGAGAGAGGGACAGTACCAACGATGGTATAAAAGGAACTACCAAAGGTAGAGAGTAGGGAATAGAACAAGTAGAGGAGTCTATAGACGAAAGATGAAAATTAGCAAAAAACTGACTAAAAGGTAAGGTAGTGATAGGAATTTACACAAAAACTCCACACTTAGCTTTGAGAGAGAAGGCTTGGCATGTCTGACGAGGAACGCAGCAAACGAGATCTGAAGAGACTATGACAGGGGCATTATGGGTAGGTCTTAGCTGAGAGTTTTTGGCTGGCGCAAGCTTGGAAGCAGCCAAATCAGTTCCGAGGATTGAATAGAAGTCCTAACAGTAAGGAATGAATAAAGATTTACATCAGATTAAATCTTTTGCTATGAATATCATCTCTGAGCATTTGGGTAATAGACTTGTAACACTGAGACTTAATAAGTTAATCAAAGTCTTTTAGCAGCTATTTAGGTAAACTAGACTATGATGTGTATTACAACAGCCATTTTACAATGTTAACTTGTAATGCCAGAACTTTAAACTTCAAGCTGGATGAAATAATTGTTGTCAATAGTTGGGAATTATTTTAATTTTATTTATATATTCTGTTTATTTTGCTTTTTAAACTAGGTTGGTCCAACTAGGTTTAGTCAAAAAGATCTTTTTAGCTCAGGGAAAAATGCTCCAATATATTACAAACATTTTTAAAAAGAAATTCAGTGATATACATGAACAGACATTAAACAATTTGCATTAACAATTAGACATACATTTATTAATTAGATTACATTTATATAAAATACAGGAAACTATTACAGTATAAAAATACTTATCGATTTAGTAGTTGTTGAACATTCAGCATTTGAAGAGCTGTATTAGTGGGTTTGTCAAATAGATAATATGGCTCGTTATTAGTGATCTGAAATTAAAAAAAACAGAAATGTGAGAAGAAACTTGGTAAGGCAGGAAATGTTAATATTGTAGTTAAGAGGTGGGGTATTAAGCAGGTTCAGAAACAATTATATATATGGCTGTCATAATGTTTATATTAAAAGTATAGAGGTAGGGTGGTGAGCAGCATTGCAGAATTATGTATATGACTGGGAGATGCTAATAAAACTCGTCAGGTATTATTGAAGACTGGTTGTGGGGCATAGGATTCTGAGTGAAATAAATTGTTTGACGATATGGCAAGCTGAATATTATGGTGGCATTTATCCTGGAGATATACAGGATCAGATCCACTGATTTGATAGATAAAGTTTTAGTTATGTTTTAAATGAATTTACATTCTGAATGGATTTCAGTGTAGTAGTGGGAGGTGGCTCCGTAGTTTAACTACACTGTTTGAATATAGAGAATCACTTGCAGCATTAGATGGTTTGATTATTGTAATTGGTGATTTTTCTTTACAACGTAAAATTCTATTGGAGGAGTAGTAGTGTTGCATTATGTTGTTAAGGTCTCGGCAATTTTCTGGCTTATAGAGAAGCCTGTGGTTAGCTGAGAAAGAACTAAGTGACGTGGTAGTTCTAACCTGTTTAATTCCCTGAGTGCTAGGTACTGGCATATTTTATCATTACAGTTTACAGCAAATTTGGCTATTTTATTATAACATTGCTCAACATTGCTCAAGTTTGGATAGCTGTGAGCCTTGAAGGTTAGTGACAATTGGGACAGCATAGGAGAGAGATGGCATTAAGAAAGTAAAGGCTATATGTCTTCTGCCCATGTCAGTGAGGTATGTTTTTACTCTGTCTAATGTATCTACTTTTGAAGAGTTTTTTTTTAACATGTGATACACAGTAGTCAAATTTTAACTGGTCATCTATGATGCTACCCAGTAATTTTGTATGGTTTACTTGTTTTATCATGGTGCTGTTGGCAGAGGTGATACTGAATAGTGTTGTTTTGGCAGGGATATATTTTGAGGTAAAGAGCGGTATTTTGTTTTTTAGAATTTAGAAGTAGTTGTGAATTATTTAGTGACATTTCAATTGATAGAAAGGATGGTTGTTTAAGGTCTTGGAGTGTACAGATAGTTTTGGCAGAGCATTTTAGGGTCAGTTAGTGTATCAAACTACAGTAGCATTTTTTGTAGCAGTGTAGAGGTCACTGATGAATATGTTGAAAAGTATGAAGCCTAGTATACATCCTTGTGGGACACCAATAGTTACTGGCAAAAATGTAGAGAAATTGTTTTTCCATTTCACTGCTTGTACTCTGAGAAGTAGCTATGGAATCATTGCAGTGAAGAGATGAAGAGTCCAAAGAATGAGAGTTTATATAGGAGTTTCTGGTGGGAAACAGTAGCAAAAGCTTTTGATAAGGCTATGAAGACAGTGGAGACCAGGTTCCAGCATTTCTGTGGGTGTTGACCGTATTAACAAAATTTAGCAAAGCAGTAGTTATGCTGAGATGAGGATGGATGCTGTTGAGAGGTTGCATATGAATACATTTTTCTAATATTTTTGATAGGGGAGATAAAGTAGCAATTGGCCTAGAGTTTAAAAGATCTTTATTGATTCCACCCTTGTGCATTGGAATAATGAATGATTTTTTCCCATGAAGAGGTGATTTTATTTTCTGATATGGTTCAATTTATCAGAATTGAGACTGGATCTTCAGTAGTCCCAGCTCCTATTTAAGATATTCATCAGGCAGAGTGTTTAATTTGTTGAGGTATTTCTCATTGCCTATCTGGGAACTGGTTGAAAGAAAAACTGTTAAAAGAGGTTATTAAATTGAGTGGGGACATCAGGAGTTTGAGTAGTCACCCGGCTGGTTAATAACAGTACTGTCTGTATAAAGTCGGTATTGAATTGGCTGGCCATGGTATCATTTTGTTTCTGTGTATTGGTGTTGGCTATGTAGCTTGTCCTGGATTTACCAGTTTATTGACTGAAGCTCAGAGCATTTCTGGATTATTAGTGTGTACATTTGATTGGTTGAGTAATATGTTTTCTTATCTTTGGTGATAAGTTGTTATATTACATACGTAAGTGTTACATCAGATGAGATTATTTTGGTAACAGAGGCATGGTTCCATGATAAAACCACTCTCCTTTCTTGCAATATAAATTTGAAAAAATCCTATAGCTTAGTAATTTCTTTTTTTTTATTTTTTTCAATCAGTATCATCTAGGTCTAAGAATATTATAATTCCTGTCTTTCATTAGTAAGGCTTCTTACTGAGTATGGGGCAATTTTCCATATGGACACAACATCAAATATTGTAATTAGAAAGAAATCAAACATTGAATACAAAGATCCTGAGTTTTAAAAAAAGAACTATGTGAAAACATAGAAACCTTAACTCTATTTTTGTGCATTATAGATTTCATTACAGGGATCTAACTATTACTTCATTTTCATTTGTAGTATTCTTGCTTTCAATCTGTATTAATCACCTTAGGGGCATAAACATAATACTCAGAATATCAACTTATTCTTGAGTTTACAAAGCCCCAAAAGTAAAATAAAACAGAGATCTTATGAGGGAAAGGTAGGTAAATTTTAGACTCTGCTCCCCAAGGAAATTAGATAGGCCACCTCAGTTGCAGACTTTAAAAAACAAATTTCATGTACATGTGGGACACTGACTCTGTAACAGTTCTCATTGGACTGTATGCCGTATAAGGAGACTTTGAAATTTTAAAACTTGCCCCACAATCATATCCACATTTCCCTGCTGCTTTTCTCTCTCTCTCTCTCTCTCTCTCTCTCTCTGTCTGTCCAGTGTTTCTCAATATTCAGTGCCTTGATCACTGAGCTTTTATTGAAATAGTCTTGAAAATATTCGCTAATGCCACTAAAAACAAGGTATACCTTAGCGTTCTGACTGTTCAGTGGGCTATAACATGCAACTTTCTGAATCTATGGTGCTTATCTGCCCATAAATCACAGATCGCCATTTGAAAATAATTTAGATATGTTAATGGGTACCTTAACAGGAGGCATCTTAGAGTTTAAAAGCCTGCAGTGTAGGAATTATTATAATTATAGTTGGTCTGTCTGAAAAAAACAGAAAATTTCTCCTTAGCCAAATTACAACTGCTTTATCTTACTTATTAAGGGTTCATACTTTGCAGAGGAAACTCCCCCTATAAATAACTCCAAGGAAAGCCCAAAATCTCAAGTAATCTTTTTGAAGTAGGAGAACTCAGCGCAGGAAGCAAAAATACCCCATTAGAAAATGTAAACATTCTAACATGCTCATATTTAATAACAGACATAACATGCCCTCCAAGTTCTTAGCCAGTTCCAGAAGAGAAGGGAAGACCAGACTGAGACTACCCATCAGTACAACAAAGAGAATAAAGTATGATTACTAAATATTCCACCAAGTATGAGAAAACACATCTATTTAATAAAATCCTCCCATAGCCTCTGATGGCACCTGGCTATCACAATAACATTTTGATACTCATGCAAAGGCTAAGGGCATAGTGTCATGGTAAGGCAATTCAGTGCTGCCAGCCTGGAGTTAAATATGAAAAAAAATCTGAAACCATCCATGGATAGTCACAAAGACAACAGTATGACCTGGTGCCAAAAACAAGATTTAACCCTAAGCTCTTTCATCCAATATACACTTGGACGTCATCAGAATAAAAAGAAAAATGAGACAGCACATTTAAATATGTTTACACAGTGAAAGCATGATTAATATTAACCAACCTAATGTGTTGTAAGTACAAATATAATTAATAGCTTAAAAATGCATTAAACTTACGTACACGTTTCATAATTGATAACACAAATTACAATACAGCTAAAAATCAATTTAAACAGCATTAGATAATATTTAATCTTTAAATCTTTGGTATTTAATTTTAGTTAATCTTCTATTCTTTAAAAAAACACATAACGGTCCACAGTGGTAAAGGATGCCTCATACTCCCCCAATGATGTGTTAAAGCCATGCATGTTTCAAATGTTTCCATCCAAAGCAATTAATTCTTCATTTAAAGTTTTAAAGAACTGTTTCTTCTTCTTCTTCTTTCGGCTGCTCCCATTAGGGGTCGCCACAGCAGATCAACTGTTTCCATTTCTTCCTGTCCTCTGCATCTTACTCTGTCACACCAACCACCTGCATGTCCTCTCTCACCACATCCATAAACCTTATCTTAGGCCTTCCTCTTTTCCTGTTACCTGGCAACTTCATCCTTAGCATCTTTTTCCCAATATACTCAGAATCCCTCCTCAGCACATGTCCAAACCAATGTAATCTTGCCTCTCTGGCTTTGTCTCCAAACCTTCCAACCTGGGCTGACCCTCTAATATACTTCTTCCTAATCCTGTCCACCCTCGTCACATCCAGTGCAAATCTTAACATCTTCAACTCTGCCACGTCAAGCTCTGACTCCTGCCTTTTTGTCAATGCCACTGTCTCCAACCCATATAACATAGCTGGTCTCACTACCCTCTTGTAGACCTTCCCTTTCACTCTTACTGATACTTGTCTGTCACAAATCACCCCTGACATTCCTGACACTCTTCTCCACCCACTCCATTTAATGAACTGTTTGCTATGTTTAATTAACATCCTTAAAAGTTGTAAAGCAGCTGTTTTTTAAAAAAAATCAACTAAGTCATTGTAAAAAGTATCTGTTCTTTGAACAGTTGGAAATTTGTAAAAACAAAGCCCCTTAGAACAACATTGGGAGCTAAACACTGCTCCAAATATATATTGTTGTAAATGAATGACTGATATCTTTTTACGTTTTTCCTCAAGTTTTCAGGCAGTCTTTCCTAGTGATATCATTATCTGTTCATCTAGAAACCACTGAAGCACACCTAGTGGCCAGATGATAAAATAGATTGTCCCTTATATTTAAAAAGAAAGCAAGAAGGTTTACCCTATTACTGACCTAAGACAAAAACAACTGAGGCATTGAAGGGTAAACAGGTTATTCAAATAAAGTAACATTTACATCCTCATCTTCCAAAGATGCTGTAGTAGAGGAGCTGGAAGTTCATAACAAACTGAATAATGTTTTAACTGCTACAACAGTATTTGAACTGAAGACTGAATTCCCTGCAGCACAAAAGAAGTGTTGCTACACAGATTCAAAAAGGAATCAGGAATAGGATGTACTGTCATATTTAAATTACTGTCTGAAATGCACATGTTGTCCATCGGATTAGCCATTTCAGAGGCAGACATCAAAGTAAAAAAAATTAACAAGATGCTAAAAAACAAACCGAAAACTGAAAGCATCCATGGAGATCCACAAAGACAACAGCACGACCTAATGCCAAAAACAAGATTTAATCACCTTAAGCACTTTCATCCGGTATACATTTGGACTGACTCAGAATAAAAAGAAAATAAGACACCACTTTTAATACATTTACACAGGGAACACATGATTTGTATTAACTAACCAAATGTGCCGTATGTAAAAACATAATCAAACACCTTAAAAATGCATTACATTTGTACATGTTCTATAACTGATAATACAAATTACAACACAGCTAAAAATCAATTTAAATAGCATTAGATAATATTTAATCTTTAAATCTCTGGTATTTAATTTTAGCTAATCTTCTATTCTTTAAAATATACTTAATGTTAATATGATCATTTAAACCTGGATACTTAACACCATAAAATCTAATTTGCCACTGAGCTTTCCTCATAGCCAAATAATTTTTATAATCCTCCCCCCCAGGATAACCACAATGCTGATGGTCCAATACACTAAATAAGAACTTGTTTTTCATGCCATTGCAGACATAAGTATATCTGTAAACAACATTATTTTCATTGCAAGTCTTAACAGCATAATAATGTTCAAAAAACAACTAAAAAATCCCAAAAGGAGAGTCCAACTGTAGAAAACCCAACGCACTGTCCAAAACACAAAGTGTTAGAAAGGTACACCAGCAGCAGCCAAGCAGTAAACCACAAGAATTTGTATAAATCCAAACCACGTTTAATAATGAAGCGCTTTTCGTTTGCAACGATGTGCAAACTTCATCAGAATGAATAAAAAGTGACAACCATATAGGTTTTATACACTCTACTTAATTGTTCATAACAGCATAATTGAAGACAATTAAATAATTGACTTACAATGTATGCATTGCTGTTTGAGGTACAAAACCTTAAATACAAAAACTAAAAAGTCATAAAAAACACGAAGACTCAACGATTATTAAAAGTATACAATATGTCTGACTAAATATTAAAATATATATATAACACATATGTAAAAAAACTATTATTCAAATCAAACTGTTATTCGTAAATAATACAAATACATGCAAAAGATAGCATTTAACTAAACAGTTAATACCCGAGTTGTGTGTACTAAAGAATTAAAAATTGGTACTGCTAACTATCTTTTAAGACTGAGAATACTTAAAAGGCAGGCTATGGAACATGCTTCATTGAGACCAGGTGAATGATAAGATTCTAGTCTAATTTGCCACTGAAGTTCTAATGCTAGTAGTTTTAACGCAGTAGGACCACCTCTAATATCAGTGTGTGCCTGGTCAATTGCTATAAATTTGAAATGGTGTGTAGGGAAATCCAAAATATGCTTAGCCAGTGCATTAGTGGTTTTTGCTTTCCTGATAGCATATTGGTGTTCCCTAAGCTTCCGTTCAGTTTTCCCCACGTAGTGGGCTTGGCATAACTGACACTGCGCCAAATACACCACCATCTTAGAGTTGCACGTGAATCTATGCTTAAGTTTGAATGATTCATTACTAACCTCAAATCTATTAGATTCTACAATAAATCTACAGTAGTTGCAATTGTGGCATTTGAACATCCCTGGGCTCCTAGTTTGTAATGGTTTCATCTCGAACCATGATTTAAGGTTCCTACCTTTTTTGTACACTACCAGGGGAAAACCTCCCAGTTTTGAGGATACTAATGAGTCTGTTTTGAATAGATGCCAGTTTTTCTTAACAATGGACCACAAAATATAACTGTCTACTGCGAACGTAGTTATAAACCTAGGAAGATATTCCACTGCTTCACAATGAATATCATCGTTCTGTTGGTCGAGAATCTTGGTAGACGGTGTTACTTCATTTCTCCCCTTCAACTGTAGTAAAGGTACATATGTCTTAAGATTTCTTTTCATTCCAATTTCACTTATAAGTTCTTCAACAAGTTGAATGGGGTACCCTCTACTTAAGAACATCTTTTTTAATGTACCACATTCTACGTGGAAGTCTTCATCTTTACTGGTGATCCTTGCCGCTCTGACTAACTGGCCTTTCACTATGGCCCGTTTCTGCTTGAAAGGATGACAACTAGTGAAATGAAGAAATGTGTTGGAATGTGTCGGTTTTCTATAAGTTCTAGATGAAAAACAAGAAGCATTCACATCCTTAGTTAAAAGGATGTCAAGATATGCTATTTGAATGCTACTGAATGTCGAGGTAAACTTCAAAAATTCGGTAGTACTATTCAAAAAGCTGATGAAATCTTCTTCATTTCCGTTAAATAATATGAAAATGTGTAATACACAAGGTGGCCAGAATACACAGACTCTTCAAAAATAAATTGTTGTTCCCAATGAGCCATGACAAAGTTGGCCACACTTGCACCATAGGGTGAGCCCATTCCAACTCCGACTGTTTGCAAATAGTAATTTTCACCGAACATGAAGAAGTTTTTAGGTAGTGTTAAATCAAGTAGTTCAACAACTAAAGAAATGTCACGGCTATTTGCTCCTCTAGTTGTTAGCCTTTCTCCAACCCACTCAATTGCTATATCCTGAGGTATGCAGGTATATAGATCCTTAACATCGATAGTAAGGAAGTTGAAGTGTTCTTCATACTTAAGCTCGTTGATCTTAGAGAGAAATGTCCACGAATCTTTACAGATGTGGGTCTCTAAAGTAATATATTTTTGCAAAATGCCATCTACTACTTTAGCACAAGCGTAAGTAGGTGATCCACGACTATCGATCAGTGGACGCATAGGTGGGTTGTTGACGTTTTTATGTATCTTAGGTATCCCAAAGAAATATGGAACCTTGGGATAGGAGGTGGTCATGTAGTTGAACATATCTTGGTTGATCCTACCATCTATGTACATCTCTTCAATATGATCTTGGATGATTTTGTACGCCTTATTGATCTCATTCTTAGAACTCAGAGCGTACGATGGACTATCAAGTAATGATGTCATCCGATCAAAATAATCATTGTTGTCGAAAATGACTACCCCACCACCTTTGTCTGGTTTGCAAATACGTAAATTCTTCATATGAAGGTTCCGGACATTTTCCATTTCTTCCTTATAATTATTAGAAATAATATTTTTATTTGGCTTAATTTGATTCCTAATGTCCAATTCACATATTAATTCAAACATAGACAGGAGTGGATGGAGTGGGGGATTGAATGTACTAGGGATATGAAAGTGGGTGTTACAGTCAGAATATGCCCCTCCTCCCATCATGAGCCTGAAATTCAATTTCCTAGTGAAAGTTTTAATGTCAGTGATCGCCTTCACAAAATCTGTCTGATGATGAGGGACGTAAGTTAGTCCCTTAGCCATAAGGTCCGCCATATCAAGGGAAACTTCAATGTCGGAGAAATTATACACCTTAAAGTCGCCCGATGAATTAGTACTAATAGTAGGCTCATTGTACAAATTCTCCGAGATGACTTCAGTTTCATGCAATGTCATTGAAAGTGTAGAAACAATAGTGCTAACAGGGGAAACCTGCTCCTCGTCACTAAAATGAACATCAAAACTTAACGGTGGTTCCTCCTCTGATAAGTTTGATTCTGCCACTGACGTTGGGCCTTGGGTCTTGCCCCTAAAAAACTCTCCTGGGAATTGTAGTTGGAATTATTGTTCTTGTTCTGGAGTCTTTCACCACTACCTTGTTCGTCATTCTGAATGGCATCAATGTTGGTATTAAGGCAAGGAGCAGTAGTAGCGTTATTACTTTCATTGGGTGTATGCCGGTGGGGCCTATTGGGATTAGGTGCAGAATTCCTCTTCCATACCTGGCCTATAGGGGGTTTAGGATACGCAACCCCTTCCCTATAAGCCTTAAGGTCTCTGTCTAACTTCTTAAATTTAGTCAATTTTGATTTCAAAATGAAATCATCAATATTTTTAAACAGTTTCATGTAGTCCAAACATAGAGTCACTCCTAATAATATTGTCTAATGAAATAGCTTCTGCATTTAATTCTTCGATTTGCAAGGAATAATGTTTTATCATCAAATTTAACAATTCAAAACCATGTCTATCGAACATGCATAATAAATCTTGGTGAAACAATGAGTTTATCAGCAAACCAGTTGGGTATTGGTAGTGTCTTAAACCCTTAGGAACGATTTTCTTTGCTAAACATTCATTAAAATAAGCAACTTCAAGTTTCAATTTTTTAACTTTCAATAAAATATTGTCCAGTGATTTTATATTGATAGAAATGTCAGGTTCACTGTGACTATCTTTATCGGTTTTATCAGAAAGTACATTGGAAAAACTGGGGTTAACATTAATCCAATCTAGAATGTTAGCTGAATTCAAGGTGCTGGAACTCACCAAGTGTTGATCTCTTTGCATACCGCTAGTAACTGAAGCCGTATTTAAAACCTGGTGGGAATTGTTTCTTCCAAAGTGGATGTTTTCAGCATGATCGCATCCTGGTGGTTTCATGGGCAGATTGGGCGAAGTGTACCCATATTGTGATTCAAGTGTAACAGTTTTGTCCGTAAGATGAACATTTTGATTGTCAAATTGAGAATCAAGTTGCAAAACCGGCGTTCCGGATGATAACAGCTCCTCGACGGCTGGAATTCTCCTCTGCCTAGCCTGGTTGACCTCAATCACTATGTGTAATGCCAGCGGTTTCACAAATAAAGATTTCGGGCCAGGTTCTGCGGCTGAAATGGTCCGCGACGCCAATGGAGCTGAACAGCTTTCTTTCAATTTACGTAATACATCCCCTACCACAGAAGGTAACACCGACATGACAGCAGGCTTGGTTGAGGTCAACCAGGCTAGGCAGAGGAGAATTCCAGCCGTCGAGGAGCTGTTATCATCCGGAACGCCGGTTTTGCAACTTGATTCTCAATTTGACAATCAAAATGTTCATCTTACGGACAAAACTGTTACACTTGAATCACAATATGGGTACACTTCTGCCCATAATCGGAAACCACCAGGATGCGATCAAGCTGAAAACATCCACTTTGGAAGAAACAATTCCCACCAGGTTTTAAATACGGCTTCAGTTACTAGCGGTATGCAAAGAGATCAACACTTGGTGAGTTCCAGCACCTTGAATTCAGCTAACATTCTAGATTGGATTAATGTTAACCCCAGTTTTTCCAATGTACTTTCTGATAAAACCGATAAAGATAGTCACAGTGAACCTGACATTTCTATCAATATAAAATCACTGGACAATATTTTATTGAAAGTTAAAAAATTGAAACTTGAAGTTGCTTATTTTAATGAATGTTTAGCAAAGAAAATCGTTCCTAAGGGTTTAAGACACTACCAATACCCAACTGGTTTGCTGATAAACTCATTGTTTCACCAAGATTTATTATGCATGTTCGATAGACATGGTTTTGAATTGTTAAATTTGATGATAAAACATTATTCCTTGCAAATCGAAGAATTAAATGCAGAAGCTATTTCATTAGACAATATTATTAGGAGTGACTCTATGTTTGAGCGTTATACACTTGACTACATGAAACTGTTTAAAAATATTGATGATTTCATTTTGAAATCAAAATTGACTAAATTTAAGAAGTTAGACAGAGACCTTAAGGCTTATAGGATCCTAAACCCCCTATAGGCCAGGTATGGAAGAGGAATTCTGCACCTAATCCCAATAGGCCCCACCGGCATACACCCAATGAAAGTAATAACGCTACTACTGCTCCTTGCCTTAATACCAACATTGATGCCATTCAGAATGACGAACAAGGTAGTGGTGAGAAAGACTCCAGAACAAGAACAATAATTCCAACTACAATTCCCAGGAGAGTTTTTTAGGGGCAAGACCCAAGGCCCAACGTCAGTGGCAGAATCAAACTTATCAGAGGAGGAACCACCGTTAAGTTTTGATGTTCATTTTAGTGACGATAGCACTATTGTTTCTACACTTTCAATGACATTGCATGAAACTGAAGTCATCTCGGAGAATTTGTACAATGACCCTACTATTAGTACTAATTCATTTTAAGGTGTATAATTTCTCCGACATTGAAGTTTCTTGATCCTCATCATCAGACAGATTTTGTGAAGGCGATCACTGACATTAAAACTTTCACTAGGAAATTGAATTTCAGGGTCATGATGGGCGGAGCGGCATATTCTGACTGTAACGCCCACTTTCATACCCCTAGTACATTCAATCCCACTCCATCCACTCCTGTCTATGTTTGAATTAATATGTGAATTGGACATTAGGAATCAAATTAAGCCAAATAAAAATATTATTTCTAATAATTATAAGGAAGAAATGGAAAATGTCCGGAACCTTCATATGAAGAATTTACGTATTTGCAAACCAGACAAAGGTGGTACAACAATGATTATTTTGATCGGATGACATCATTACTTGATAGTCCATCTGAGTTCTAAGAATGAGATCAATAATAAAATCATCCAAGATCATATTGAAGAGATGTACATAGATGGTAGGATCAACCAAGATATGTTCAACTACATGACCACCTCCTATCCCAAGGTTCCATATTTCTTTGGGATACCTAAGATATATAAAACACTGATCGATAGTCGTGGATCACCTACTTAAAGTAGTAGATGGCATTTTGCAAAAATATATTACTTTAGAGACCCACATCTGTAAAGATTCGTGGACATTTCTCTAAGATCAACGAGCTTAAGCATGAAGAACACTTCAACTTCCTTACTATCGATGTTATGATCAATATACCTGCATACCTCAGGATATAGCAATTGAGTGGGTTGGAGAAAGGCTAACAACTAGAGGAGCAAAGTTGTTGAACTACTTGATTTAACACTACCTAAAAACTTCTTCATGTTGAAAATTACTATTTGCAAACAGTCGGAGTTGGAATGGGCTCACCCTATCAACTTTGTCATGGCTCATTGGGAACAACAATTTATTTTTGAAGAGTCTGTGTATTCTGGCCACCTTGTGTATTACACATTTTCATATTATTTAACGGAAATGAAGAAGAGGCAGCTCTTTCATCAGCTTTTGAATAGTACATTCAGTAGCATTCAAATAGCATATCTTGACATCCTTTCATCTAGAACTTATAGAAAAACACATTTCTTCATTTCACTAGTTGTCATCCTTTCAAGCAGAAACGGGCTGTAGTGATAGGCCAGTTAGTCAGGATCACCAGTAAAGATGAAGACTTATGTGGTACATTAAAAAAGATGTTCTTAAGTAGAGGGTACCCCATTCAACTTGTTGAAGAACTTATAAGTGAAATTGGAACGAAAAGAAATCTTAAGACATATGTACCTTTACTACAGTTGAAGGGGAGAAATGAAGTAACACACCAAGATTCTCGACCAACAGAACGATGATATTCATTGTGAAGCAGTGGAATATCTTCCTAGGTTTATAGACAGTTATATTTTGTGGTCCATTGTTAAGAAAAACTGGCATCTATTCAAAACAGACTCATTAGTATCCTCAAACTGGGAGGTTTTCCTGGTAGTGTACAAAAGGTAGGAACCTTAAATCATGGTTCGAGATGAAACCATTACAACATAGGATACCAGGGATGCACAAATGCCACAATTGCAACAACTGTAGATTTACTGTCGAATCTAATAGATTTGAGGTTAGTAATGAATCATTCAAACTTAAGCATAGATTCAACTCTAAGATGGTGGTGTATTTGTCAGTTATGCTGGGGAAAACTGAACGGAAGCAACACCAATATGCTATCAGGAAAGCAAAACCACTAATGCACTGCTAAGCATATTTGGATTTCCCTACACACCATTTCAAATTTATAGCAATTGACCAGGCACACACTGATATTAGAGGTGGTCAAAACTACTAGCATTAGAACTTCAGTGGCAAATTAGACTAGAATCTTATCATTCACCTGGTCTCAATGAAGCATGTTCCATAGCCTGCCTTTTAAGTATTCTCAGTCTTAAAAGATAGTTAGCAGTACCAATTTTAATTCTTTAGTACACACAACTCGGTATTAACTGTTTAGTTAAATGCTATCTTTGCATGTATTTGTATTATTAATAACAGTTTGATTTGAATAATAGTTTTTTACATATGTGTTATATATATATTTTAATATTTAGTCAGACATATTGTATACTTAGTTTTTGTATTTAAGGTTTTGTACCCAAACAGCAATGCATACATTGTAAGTCAATTATTTAATTGTCTTTTCAATTATTGTATGAACAATTAAGTAGAGTGTATAAAACCTATATGGTTGTCACTTTTTATTCATTCTGATGAAGTTTGCACATCATTATTAAACGTGGTTTGGATTTATACAAATTCTTGTGGTTTACTGCTTGGCTGCTGCTGGTGTACCTTTCACTTTGTTTTTTGTTTTTGCGTTTGGTTTTTTCACAGTTGGACTCTCCTTTTGGGATTTTTTAGCATAATAATGTTCTTTGATCCTAGTACTAGGAGACTAACTGCCTAGTTGTCATTCCTATATAAAAACATATACATGTTGAACAAATAGCAATACAAACCACACCTATGGAGTTACAATCATAATGAACAGTTGTATATATATTCTTATTAAAAGAGTGTACATAAATAAAAGGACCTTCTTGTATAAACCAACAGCAATGACAAAAATACATTTAAATGTGCCATTCACCTTAGATGTTAAAAACATATTTACCTTAGTGTTATCTTGCTGGATTAAGAATTCCAAATTCAATCCTTTCTCATAATTAAATTTCGGTTTACCCCCAAATGAATGGCTAACACAGAATTACCATTAATGATATCCCAGTTTTTGTCAATAACATCTCTAATAGAAGGACTATCATCTATGATCGAGCAGAAAACAAAGTTATGTACTTACCATAATGTTCCGTTGTATTGTCCATCTTCATTTATAGGATCATAGATGTGTATTTAGCTAATGGCCCTGGAACCATCACAAGCCTAGTCCATAGGATTACCCTGGCATTGTGCCACTTGACCTTAGTTCCAAGTGCCTCTGTCATGTAGAGCCACTGGAGTGATCCTCTGGGTAAATTTTCTATTTCCCATCCACTCATCAAGATTTCTCTTGAAGAGGGCCAGTGAGGTGCTCTGTTTAACATGTATGGGAAGTCTGTTCCATAGCATGGGCAGTCTCTGGGTTATGAACTTGTCCCTGCAGCATGTTCTGTTGATTGTAGTAATGAGGTTGAGGTTTCTGGAGTGTGTGGTGTGGAGGGACTGGAATTTCTTTAGATGTAACATTTCTAACAGAGCTGGGTCAGACATGGTTTTGTAAGTCAAGCAGAGATCGCCTCTAAGTAGGCGATATGAAAGAGAATATTTGGAGTTTTTTGAGTCTGTCCATATAGGACAAGTGTTTAAGGCCTAGGATCCTCTTTGTGAGGTACTTTTGCAGCCTCTCCAGTTGTTGCAGGTGTCTAGTGAGGTACATGTCCAATGGGGCATTGTACTTGATGATTGGCCTAATGAGGGAAGAGTAGAGGAAGACAATGACCTCTTTCTTCCTGAATGCAAAACCCTTAGTAATGAGATGTGCCACATAGAAGGACTTTCTGACCACAGTGGCAATGTGGTGGTCAAAAAAGAGGTTGCTGTCAACTTGTGTTCCTAGATCTCTTATAACGCCTTCTGTGCTCAGTGGACTACCATTGATGTGGTAATGCATGGGAATTGGGTTTTTCCCAAAAGGGATGACGACCCATTTTTTGGCATTGAGCTTAAGGCCATGGTTCTGACACCAGTCGTTGGTCTGAGTGAGGCCTTTCTGTAGGATGTTAACATCACTTGGGGAGTTAATAATAGCTCCCAACTTGCAATTGTCTGCAAACTTTGTCAGCCAGAGTCCCTTTGTGTTGGCCTGGACTTCAGAGAAGTAGATACCAAACAGGAGAAGACCCAGGACCGAACCCTGTGGGACTCCACTCATGACTGGTCAGCTGTCTGACTTGGAGTCAGCTACTTTCACACTGGGGTTCTATCTGTGAGCCAGTTCACAACCCACCTAGTGATATAAGGAGTGATGCCTAGATTAGTAAGTTTTTCTATGATTCCTGAGTGGGGAATGGTATCAAAGGCCTTGGCCAGATCAAGGTAGGCTGTATGAACCACCTTGCCTTTATCCAAAGCTCTGGTGACTGACTCAAAGTAGTCGACCAGGTTGAGCAGGCATGATCTACCTTTCACAAAACCAAACTGTGTGGGATCCAGAGTTTGGAGAGTCCCTATATCCTTGTTTATTAGATCCATGATGATGCATTCCATAGCTTTGCATTTCAGACTCATCAGGCTAATGGGGCGATAGTTCCCAGGGTCTGTAGTCACTCCTCCTTTGTGGAGAGGGATGACTGTAGCAGTGTGCCATTCAGTAGGGACAAAGCCTGAGGTGAGGCTGTGATTGAACAGGGCACACAGGTGAAGTGTCAGTTCACGCTGTAGTTCATGTAGAATACAGCCAGGGATATTGTCACATCCCATAGAAGCTGCATTCTTGGCCTTGGACAGTGCTGTTTTAACCTGTGCAGCAGTAATACTGGGTGCCTGGCAATCTACTGGTATTGTGATTGGTCCTTTGGGGGGAGGGGTAAAGCTGGCACTGAATCTGTCGGCCAGTATATTGGCAATAACTGTTGGCTCAGTATAGGAGGTACCATTATGCAGTAGCTCAGAGCAAATCTGGGTATTGCAGTGGAGATGTTTTATATAACTATAGAAGGTATTGTGGTTGTCTTTACTATCTGCTTTAATTTTGTTTTCATAGCTAGCTTTAGAGGATTTGATTTGATGAGGGATCTCAACTTTTTGTTGAGGCTGATAAGGGAGTTTTTCCAGTCTTGGGACTTCACATTACTCTGCATAAGTTTCCTCCTTCTGTTGTAGAGTTTGTTTATGGCAGGGGACCACCAGATTGGCTTGCTTTTTTGGAGGATATATCCTTGACATATGGGTTCGGTTCCAAATATCAGAACTGACTTCACTGTTACTACAGCCCACGAGAACCAAAAGCTCTGAAGCTTAAGTCCTACCCAGAATACTCCTTTCCAAATTACCTCAGACTGAGTTTGCAGACAGAAAATGACAGAAGGTATAATCCTAATAATGCCTTTACAGAGACCATAGCTGACATCAGGTAAGAATAACTGTATAACTATGACCATAATTCATTCCACCAAAAGGCCTGAATGGTGGGGGATGGAGGGTGGGGAGTCAAGGATAAATAAAGTTGGACAAAACATATGGAATGTTATGTTAAGTACATAACTTCTTTATCTGATGCTGTCAATCTTCATTTATCCTTGACATATGGGACAGAATTCCAAGATACCTTAGATCTCCTAAGGATATTCCTGATATTCCTGATCACCATAGAACCAAAGGATGCTCTTCTCCTAGAGGCCAAATCCAATTTGTAATGAGTAATAAAGGTATGTGGCGTAACCCATGTCACTGCTGCATAAATATCATTCATAGAAGCCTTAGAATGAAAAACTGAAGTAGCTATGGCTCTAGTAGAGTATGCCTAATAGGCCCAGATAATTCAACTTTCCTCTTGTTGTATGAAAGATATACAGTCCTTTAGCCATCTAGATAAGGTAACCTTGAAGAGTGGCTTACCCATTCTAGTACTTGAAAATGAAATAAATGGTCAGATTTCCTTATATCTTTTGTTCTATGAAGACAGAAGTGCAATTGTCTATGAACATGTAATAAATGCAAACAGTATTCGCCTTTGTTTAAGAAATTGGGAAAGAACACTGGTTAACTGTTTGTCTGATTGATATTCATTTCTGATACCACTTTTGGTAAAAAGTAAGGGTTCATTCTCAGGGAAACCCTGTCTTTGTGAAATATCAAATATGATGGCTTGCAAGGTAAAGCTTGAATTTCTGAAATCCTTCTGGCAAAAGTAATCGCTATAAAAATCAGTTTTCCAAGATAAGAATTTCAAGTTGCAGTTCACAGCAGGCTCAAAAGGGGAATGCACTATTGTCTGTAACACTAAGTTTAGATACTGAGTTACAATTAGATCCCTATATGGAGGTTTTAACATCAGGGTCCCTTTTAAGAATGCTTTGCAAAGTTTATGAGAAATTAATGAGTATTTTTTAAATCCATTATGAAAATTTGAAATAGCTGCTAGTTGAACCCTGATAGTAGAGGAAGAGGCCCCTGCTTCAAAGGGAAAAGCTAAAAATTCTAATATTTTATCAATAGGAGTGGAGAAGGGGGTCAATGTTATTATCAAGAGACCAGTAAGAAAATCTTCCATTTACAATTGTAGAGTTTTCTAATGGAAGGCTTATGGGAGGCCAAAAGAATCCTATGAACTGGGGAACAAAATGTGTTATGCCTGGTAATCAATGGAACTGGAGAAGCCAAGCCATGAGCTTGAGATTTTGAAGGTTTGGGTGAACTAATCTCTCTGGATGGGATAGGAGATATGGATTGGAGTCCAGAGTCCACGGTCGCTGAATCCGATAAGGCCAAAGAAAGGGGAAATAAATCTGTCAAGGCCAGAAGGGAGCAATGAGGATTACCTTGCTCTTCAACCTGACTGGTTTCTTTAGAAATTGAGGAATTAAAGGACTTGGAGAAAAGGTGTACAAAAGTCTGGAGGGTCAATTGTGCAGGAGAGTGTCTCTCAGGGACTCCCCCGGAGGAGGGATCAGGGTGAAGTAGCTGCTGCACTTGTTGTTCAGGGGACATGCAAAAAGGTTGTAGCAAGACTAGCCCTAGTGACAAAATTTTTTTTCCATCACTTTGGGATTGAGAGACCACTGTGAGGCAGAAGAATGCATTTGTTCAGTTTGTCTGCTATCACACTGGAACTCCCAGGAATATTTGCTGCTATTAGAAAGTGGTTGGAAGAGATTGCACACTGCCAAACACTGAAAGCTTCTTGACAAAAGGTTCCTCCCTGCTTGTTGCTGTACCAAACTACTAACATATTTTCAGTTTGAACTGTGATCATTCCAACAGGGAGAGCAGTTTGAAAGGCCTGCAGTGCTAAAAGCACTACCCTCAGCTCTAGAACACTGATATGCAAGCTGGCCTCCATGAGGACCATGGACAGTCTTGCACAGATAATGCCCCCCTCCCACCTTGGCTGGGAGGTATCCATGGTCACTATGGCTTCGGGTTGAGATAGGACAAAGGGGTGGCCCAAGAGAATTTCCCTGGAATGAATCCACCAAGCTACATCTTCCTTACAATGGTTGGTAATGAAAATCTGTTCTGACATTGGTTGATGCAGTATGGACCACTGAGATGCTAGGAGCCACTGTAGAATTCTCATGTGAAATCTTGCTACAGAAACTAATGATATGGCTGCCGCCATCGAACCAAAGGCTTGTAAGACTAGTCGTGCGGCTACTGTCTTGCTTCTGACAATTTTTTGCACTTGGGTCCTGATCTTTTGCAATCTTAGATAAGGTAGAGAGGCTATGCAAGTACTTGCATTTAGAACCATTCCTATGAACTCTAAAGTTTGTGTTGGAGTCAGTTGTGATTTTTCTTAATTTACAGTAATCCCCAGGTTGGCACAGGTCTGGAGATTGTAGTCTCTTGCTTGTTATAGGAGAAGCCTGGTGGGAGTAGTAATGAGGCAATCCTCTATGTACGGAAACACTCATAATCCATGCAGTCTCAAGTGAGCTGCTACTACTGACATGCATTTGGTGAAAACCCAGGGAGCTGTGGTGAGACCAAAGGTCAGAGCTCTGAAATGATAATGACTGGCTCCCAGCCAGAAGCAGAGAAATCTCCTGGAGTGCTGGACCATTTTTATGTGGTAATGCGCATCCTGGAAATCTATCGGACACATTCAATCATCTTTCCCTAGAAACAGGAGAACAGACTGAGCCATGACCATCCAGAATTTCATCTGTCAAACAGATTTGTTCAAAATACTTAGATCCAAAATTGGTCTCCAGTCCCCTGTCTTTTTCGGCACTAAAAAGAATCTTGAGTAAATCCCAGATTCTGTCTGGTCTGGCGGGACCTCTTGGATGGCTCTTTTTTTCTAGCAGTTTTTGGATTTCTAATGCTGCTGGTTCCCTCTGACTGGATGGAACATTGGGGATTTTCTTGTAATTATGGGACAGGTAGAAGGAAGGGTATGGTGTAGCCTCTGGTAAAGATCATCTGCATGGAATGCTGGTGCAGGGATAAATGCCCCCACCTGCCTCCAAATGAAGGCAATCAGGCCTCCTTTTAGGAGCACTGGAAGGGTTTACCAGGAAAAGTATCTCTGGAACCCTGATTTTGCAGGCCACCTCTGCCACAGGGACAATGTCTTCCATTAAAGCTCCACCCTCTGCCCCTGGGGGAGCAACTGCCACATGTGTCCTGGAAAATGCCCCTAGGACTTTATGAACCACATTTTCCTGCTCCTCTGGCTTCTAGAATAGGACCATTGAGGAGTAGAAAAATGTATGCCCACCGCAGAAAAAGTCTTTCCATCCTTTTCACATCTGGACAAAGTTTCTCAAACTTTAGGGCTAAAAAGGGACGCTCTGTCATAGGGGGCATTTACAAATGAAGACTGTCACAGGAAAGCAGCAAACAAGATCTGAGGTAATTTGTAGAGGAGCATTCTGGGTAGGAATTAAGGTCGAGAGTTTTTGGTTCTCGCGGGCTGTAGTAATGGCCGAGTTATTTCCGATATTTGGAACTGAACCCATATGTCAAGGATAAATGAAGATTGACAACATCAGATCGTATTTTTATAGATATTCATCTAATTGTTTTTAAACCAAATCCAGCTCTAAGTATGGCAGAATATTTTTTTATTTCTATTCTCTATAATCTCATAACTCAGCTTGTTTAGAGGTGCAGTGAGATAGTCACTATTCAAAAATATCTGAGTATAAATGATACTTCTTTGAAAAAATCACCATCACTTGTAGTCAACCTCAAGGCACAAACATACTGACCCTTAGTAATATTGTTTTTCATAAAAACTGGATGCCAGAAGATTGCTTTTAAAATGCACATAACTGTTAGCAAACATACTTTTCTGGTGTATATTACTATCAAAACTCACTGCAGTAGGGTTTATTTCTAATGTTACATCCAGAAATGTATGCTCTTTCCAACAGACGCAACAGTAAAAATTAAAAAAAAAACTGTTGTTTTGCTAAGTTCATCCAGAAAAATATAAAATTCATCATAAGCTCCAGTCCAGAAATACATCAGATCATCTACATACCTTTTATATAGTGAAACTTGAGAATATAAAAATACTTTGGATAAAAAAACAATGTTACCAACAAGCCAGAACCAAATTGTTAAAGGATGGCACTTCAGTAGTTCCCAGCACTACTCCCCTATCTTGTTTATATTTGTAATTAAAAATAAAAAAAAATATTTTCCAATAACAATTCCAAAAGTATATATACAGTATTAATAGACATACTTGAATAAGTAGTAAACGTTGTCAAGAAACATCTAATAAAATCAGTTTATTCACTAATGGGTATACTGATAAACAGGGATTTAACATCCTAATGGGTATGTAAAAGGCAAAAACCAAGAATCCAAAAAATGTCCAGCAGTAACAGGACCCGGAACTTGCAAACACAACAAGAGTCGTTGTTGAAACAAAGCCTTTAATCCACTTAAAACCGGTGAAGACAATATGAAACAAGTGCTTTCGCTCGGTCAATACCGAGCTTCTTCAAAGTACAGAGTGCTTTGTGCTTAATTAACAGATTTTAAATACTAAAATCAAGCAATCACATGACCCTCCTCACTCGTTCTGCTTTAATTAAAACCACACCATATTGGGTGAAAAGAAAAGGAACTGCTTATCTAAAAAGACATAATAAAATGCATGTAGCTAAAAACTGAAGGCTGAACGCTAAGAACTAAAAAATGCCTGTGCATTGTCCCAATCTCCATGACCAACATTGTGATATCTTTGCTCTCCAGTTCTAAAAGTAATCGTAGGTGAATTTGATCATCCAAAAACTTGTTAGTCATAAACAAGATGACTGTAAAAAAATAATCAAATTCATATTACAAGTCTCAAACAACAAATAAAGTGTTCGTACTTAATTTTATCTTATAAACGGGCCATTCTTAACTTTAGGACGCTGCTAATGTTTATATTTTCATTCAGACCGGGGGACCTTCCTGCATCTAACTTGAGCTGCCAGTATAATTCTCGATACTCTAGCCTGGCCTCCCAGTTACCACCCCTTATATCAGGTGTTACTTGCTCTAAAACCATGAACTTTAGCTCCATTTTTTTACACACTTGTGAATGTTTAAAAAAGGTGTTATTTTCCTTGCATTTAGAGACATCATAAAGATGTTCATAAACCCTTCTCCTCAAAGGTCTCTCCATTTTCCCCACATAAAAACTGTGACAGTGCATACATAGTCCTAAGTAAACCACTCCCTTAGTTCCACAATTAAAGTGTTTGATGGAATTGAATCTAAATTTCCTGGAGGGAATATAAACTGTATGATGGTTAATCATAGCACTACAATGTTTGCAACTACCACATTTGTGGGTACCTGATCTTGTTTTACCTGTTTCAAACCCAGAATCTCCTTTCCTCTCAAACAATTCTTTTAGGTTAATTTCTCTTTTCCTTACAAAGTGAGGACAATCTGGAACAAGTTGTTTTAATTCATCATGTAAAGCAAGTATAGGCCAGTGTTTGGAAATGATCTGCTCTACCTTGTGAGAACTAGCTGAAAAAGTGTGAATAAAATTGTTTTTCACATCTAGTTGTTTCCCTCGTGCTTCTTGGTCAAGGGTGGTGAATCCAGTTCCTAGTAAGGGAGGGTATTTCAATTCCCTGTTTTGTGTGACCTCCTGACTCATACAGTCAATCAAGGACATAGGGTACCCCTTTTCTACAAACAATGCCTTAAGGGTATGCACTTCGTCAATAAAACTTTCAAGAGAGCTAGACATTCTAGATGCTCAAATGATCTTCCCTTTAACTATACCCTTTTTCTGGTAAAAGGGGTGCCCACTATCATAGTGGAGGTACGAGTTGGAAAATGTGACTTTCCTATACAACTTAGATTGAAAACATTGGTTGACATAATCTTTAAATAAAGTCACATCTAGATAATTTAGTCCGTCGTGGTCAATCTTATGAGTAAAACTCAAAAACTCAGTGCTGGTGTTAATGTGGTTCAGAAACTCTTTTAAGCTTTCCTCTGTGCCCTTCCACAACAGACAAATATTGTCAAGGTACCTCCTATAGTGTGTTATGTGTTCAGACCATTGACTTGAAAAAATATAATTCTGCTCCCAGTAATGTAACACAACATTGGCATATAATGAAGCACATGGGGCCCCCATCGCAACCCCTTTCCTCTGATGATAAAACTCACCATTAAAATAAATGAAATTGTTCTCAAAGACAATTTCCATAAATTCCAAAACCAAGTTAATGATCATATTGTCCAGACCAGCTTCTGTTACTAAAACTTCTCTGAACCATTCCAGACCTGTTTGGTGGGGAATACTGGGGAAGAGCTCAACAATGTCTATGGTAACCATAAACAGATGTGGGTTAAACATCCATTGGTCAATTCCTTTTAAGAAGTCCCACGAGTCTTTACAAATATGAACAATGGAAGATAGAAATCTTTTCACACTAAAATCTACAAATTTTGCAAGAGGTTCAGTAATGCTTCCTGCACCCGAGACAATTGGCCTGAATTTGATTGGATCCAAAGTTTTGTGAGTCTTAGGAATGCCAAAGATGACCGGAATTTTTGGTTTGTCAACATGTAAAAAATTGTATAGATGTTCATTAATCACCCCTTGCAATAGATGGTCATGTAAAATAAAACTGATTTTAGAGTGTGCAATATTAATTTCATTTATTGAGACCAACTCATATTGGTCTGTTTCTTGTAACATACTGTGTAAAAAAGAGTCATAATCGATCATGTACATCAGCACTACACCCCCTCCCTTATCAGGTTTCATTACCCTACACCCTTCCTGTTTCAAATAATCAGTCAGTTGCATCTCTTTAACATTCAAGTTAATGTGGTATGTGTTGGACTTAACGTTCCATGTTCCTAATGTCCTTTTCCACCAATTCCTCAAAAACCTTAAGGGAAGGGTGGGTAGGGGGGTTAAATGTTCTAGTCCTTGTTAACCCCATATTAATGTTAGTTTGGCCTTTAAAGAATAAAGTAAGATTCAATTGTCTGATAAATAATTTCAAATTAATCAATGTGTTAGTCAGGTTTAAAGGACGGGAGGGGACAAAGTGGAATCCCCTGGAAAATAAATCAAAATAATCCTGGCTAGGTACCAACTCCGTAAAATTAAAAAATAGTAAAATTACCCTTTCTACAAACCACATGTTTATTACAAGCATTCTGTGGGTCTGTGTTGGGAATCAAAGTTCCTACGGAATCTACTTCTGGGGGTTGTTCCAACCCTGATGTTGATGCCTCAGTCCCCTCCCCCCTCTGACGGGGGAATGCTGAAAACCCTGAAAGGAATGCTTTCTTCCTTCTCTGCAGTTCCCTGACTTCTTCTAAGGGGCTCGGTCCCCAATCTAGAGAAATTACCATTGTTATTAGTTTCATCCACTCTGTCTGCAAATACAGTATTTACATTGTTCTTCCATCCCCCTCTTCTGTGGGTCGGATAAGCTACCCCCTCTCTATATTCAATAAGATCCCTTTCTAATTTTTTAACTTTTCGATTCAAAATTTTGTTACAATATTGGTCCACTTCATAAAAAACATTGTCATAATTCATCCTAACACTGGCAAAATTGTTGTCATTAGTCACATTTTGATTTAAAACATTTAGCTCCTTCAGTAAAATGTCAGCTTTGGTTTCATATTCAGCAATCATCAGTTTTAACATCTCTAAACCAGCTTTATCAAAAATGTCACACAGTTTATCATAAAAAGCAGTCCCTGGTTGTGCGAAGTTGGGAAACTTATATAGTCGAAGGCCTTTAGGGACCTGCTTGACTTGTACGCATTCCTTGAGATAATCTATCTCAAGCTGGTTGCTCTTGAAAGCATACAATTTGTCTCTTAAACCGTTACAATTGTCATCCTAATGGGTATACTGATAAATAGGGATTTAACATCCAAGGTGAACACAACAAGGTCACCTTCTGGATGCTTATAACTTTGTACTTTGTCCATAAAATCCCCTTCAAATAACTGGTAGATTTTTGTACTATTGGATTTAATACATTATCTAAAAATAAAGATATTCCATCTGTAATAGACCCTGAGGCCAAAATAATGGGTCTAAATGATGGAAAAGATACAGAATTATGTATTTTAGGAATGCCAAACAAAATTCCAAGTCTAGGATTTTCATTGTTCTTAAATTCAAACAAATCACTATTTATATGTCCTTGACAATACAAATCAAATAACACAAAAATTATATAGTTATATTGTTTGTAAATATCCATTAAATGTATATCAATAAATTAATCCCTGTTAGATAATAATTTTTCCATGCTCTGTAAAAAATATTTTTGCTACATTATAATAAACCCACCTCCCATGTCTGCTTTTATAAAATAAGAAGTTATGTACTTACCATAATGTTCCATCTGTATTGTCCATTTTTTCATCTCTCCTTACGTATGAGTCTGAATCTGATCCATCAGATCCGACTCACTCGTTATCAAGCTTGTGGCAACCAAAAAGCTCGTGTGTGTGTGTGTGTGTGTGTGTGTGTGTGTGTGTGTGTGTGTGTGTGTGTGTGTATATATATATATATATATATATATATATATATGTATGTATATATATATATATATATATATATATATATATATGTATGTATGTATATATATATATATATATATATATATATATATATATATATATATATATATATATATATATACACATATATGAGAAATTCCAGTATTTAATACGCTACAAGAATTTAAAGGAAACCATTTCTGGAGTACAAGGAAGATTACTCTAATCCTTTGGAATCTCTTCTGTTCAACCAAGAAACCGTGGAAGGGAGATGGAGGGAGAGAGATAATGTTTATTTTCAACTGTTTTCTGCACTTCTGATTAACTAAAACAATATTTGCTGCATATCTGTTTAAACTTTGCAACTGTTTTTTAGGCTTAGTGAACTGAATACCTCTGTTCTGATATTGTATCCCCACCCACCGGCTCAACTGGTGTTGTGGTCTTAAAGCTTGGTGGCTTTTGAGTTGCCTGCCTCTACTATAAATTTGATATTGGACACTCCTCCCAGTCCCATTGCATCAGCTCATTCTAATGAGTAAAGTGAGATCAGTTGTGAAGGCCCACCCATTGCATCAGCTCATTCTACTGAGTACAGTGTGATCAGTTGTGAAGGCCCACCCCTTTAGCTTCTTATCCTTAAATTATCTTCTGTCCCCTCACTTTCTACTTAAATAAAATAAATATTGTGCCTCTTCCTACTTCATTTTGCTGCTTGTGCTTAGGTGTTAAACTGCATTTAGTCGCATTTGATACACTGCTTGTTGGTAGCCTGATTGAATTGATGACAGCATTCTACAGAATTGCTGCTTTATTTGAGCTGTTTTTTTGCTGTTGTGATTGTGAGTTAATTTACCACATTTGCATTGTTTTAAAGCAACTTACTGCTTTACTGCATTTCATTACTGTTTAACTGTATTTCATTGCTATTTACTGCAATTCATTATGGTTTAACTACATTTTACTGCTTTTCATTACCATTTAACTGTATTTTTTCAAACGTTGAGTTCTGTTTTGTCTGTAAGTGGTTAATCTGATTTTTTTGTGAGTTTTACTGTATTCTTACACTTAAGTTGAGTAGCAAAGTCTGGACACAAGGTTTGCTGCATCCAGAGCTGTTTGTTTTTGCCTTTATGTGTTTGGCAACCATCTTGTGTTGATAGGGGCCTATCTCATCTGCTAGTGAGAGTAGCAGGGCTGCCTGGGTCTTGTCTGACACAGGCTGATAAAGAAAGCAGGGACTAGCAGGACTGGCTAGATTTCTGTGCTACTAGAACCTTCTATTTTCTTATGGTATTTAAACCCTGTGTTTGAGCTGGTTTGGGTCAACACAAACACCACACCTCAAACACCACCCACACCTACACAACACACATCCACATATGCGGAGGTTCTCAACAAAAACATACCCAAACAAAAGAGACCTCCAAGGCAAAAACACATGCGAACTCCACTGCCCACCACACCACACACCACACATAGTCCACACACCTGTGTCTCACAGCCACTAAGGCCTAAACATAAACCCAACATATTAGTCATAGGAGACTCCACTGTGAGACATACAGATGTGCCCCTCACCAGGCTGGACAAAGAGAAAGTCACAGTTAGTTGTTTGTCAGGTGCCAGAATCCACCATATCACCCTTACACTCAAGTCTCTCAATAACATGCAGTGTTATGACTCTGTGACAGTCCATCTTAGCATGAATGAGTTGAGATGTACCTTCCTAGACTATATGAAGAGAGACATGAGCACGCTCGCTGAATATGTGCCCCAGGCAGGTATGTTCCTAGCCTTTAGCAGCATTTTACCGTCACGCAGAATGATGCCTCAATACAAACAGAAAATGATTGACTTTAACGACTGGCTTAGTTTCTGGTGTCATTCTAAGTGGATCCAGTACCTGACAGCCTTGGAAGATATGATTGACAGACCACAATGCTTTACCAGAGATGGCCTGCATCTGTCTTCCTTGGGCTTCTGGTTTCTGGCAAAGGCTCTTGCCTCTTC
The DNA here is from genome assembly GCF_019279795.1 of Protopterus annectens. NCBI lineage: Eukaryota > Metazoa > Chordata > Ceratodontiformes > Protopteridae > Protopterus > Protopterus annectens. The sequence continues at coordinate 1,188,235,711 of NC_056747.1, read as the reverse complement.
CATAGTGCCTTTTTTTAGGCAATGCCATAATTTCAAAACTACCAACATGAAAATTTCATCAGAACGCAAACTAAAGGTCATGCTGCTAAATGCTACGAGTCTAAACATAAACCTGCACTCATTGCAAGCATTCTTAATCCTGGAAGATGCTGACATTTGTGCAGTCACAGAAACCTGGTTCAAAGCTGAGGAGAGCACCCCAACCATACCAGGTTACTCATCCTATCATACATTCAGACCCCAAACTGTGGGCAGCAAAGCAAAAGGAGGTGGAGTTGCAATATATGTTAAAGACATACACACCTCCAGACTGGTCAAACAGTATGATGTACAGGAGGCACTCCAGGTGCAGTTAACCATTGACAAGACCCTTATTCAAACCATAGCTAGCTACAAGCCCCCAACCTTGACTCAAGATGCCCACTCCAACTATCTGGACCTCTTTGAATCTATCAGGATTCAACCCTTTACCCTGATCCTGCTGATTTTAGTTATCCAACCATAGATTGGAAGAACTACTCATACCAAAACACAAATGCCCAGAGATTCCTTGATTTCATCAATGCAAATGCCTTGGACCAGCTAGTCAACACCTCCACAAGAGGTGATAATGTCCTGGACTTGGTATTAACCAACATGAGTAATCACTGCAGCATCCCTGCAGTGTCATTATCAGATCCAACCACAAAGTGGTCACTTTCGAAGTCATCATCTCCCCTGACACCCCCCTAGCTAGAGTCAAATAAAAAACTTCTCCAAAGCTGATTACAACCTGAGGGAAGGTATAAACAGCTTCACAGCCCCCTCTCCCTCCATAAGAACTGACACATATGCCCAAACCTACACCAAAGTACTATCGAGCATTTATATAGCTGCATGGAATCAGGAATACCAGACAGGACAAAATCCTCTTCCTCAAGGAAGAGTAAATCTGTCTGCTGGATGTCTGCAATAAGTAAACTCTATAATAAAAGGAAAAAATTGCTATCCAGGAATAAGAAGGAGCAGGTGCCTAATTGGAAGCAATCTCTCCTTAGCCTGAACAAGCAAATAAGAGCACTAGTGAAATCGTCCAAAGCAAACTTTGAGTCCAAACTGGCCAAATCTACTAAAGACAACCATAAGGCCTTCTTCACATATCAGTAACTGAAAAAATGCCAGCACAAAACTCAGTATATATATCAGCAACAAAACTACAGCAACACTAAGGTAAAACTTAAGTGTTTTAATACATCTTGAACAATTCAATAATCCAGACCGGTTTCAGCCTAACATGGCTTTCCTCAGTGGAACAAGAAAAGTACAAACAGGAAATGATGCACAAATGCAGGTTTAAATAAGGTCCATAGACCAATGAGGTGCTTCCAAAGGATTTTAGGCATGCCCATAATACTGCCTGAAAGAAAAACTGGAAGGAAAAATACAAACTAGAAAATAAAAAATAACAAGTAAAAAATAGATGATCCAAATAGCAAATATGGTAATAAAACATAAGTATGATAATACATTCAATATTGGCTATATTAATTAGTCAAAAAAAGAGAGGTCTCTGGACCTTATTTAAACCTGCATTTGTGCATCATTTCCTGTTTGTACTTTTCTTGTTCTACTGAGGAAAGCCATGTTAGGCTGAAACCGTTCTGGATTATTGAATTGTTCGATATGTATTAAAACACTTAAGTTTTACCTTAGTGTTGCTGTAGTTTTGTTGCTGATATATACTGAGTTTTGTGCTGGCATTTTTTCAGTTACTGATAGTTTCTTTTGCCTTGCACTTGGATCCTACATGCAGGGCTTTTCTCTTTTTCCAGCCTTCTTCACATATGTCCGCAATCTCAAAGGAAGCACTCAGATAGTGTCAGAACTGCAGGTCAAGGACACCACATACACAAATGCCATAGATATAGACAACCTGCTGAAAGACAGGTTCAGTGAAAACTTCACCCTCCATCAGTAAATCAGGATATCCCCAGGACCTGCCCCCTTCCCTTATCTCTAGGGAGCAAGTCATCACTGCCTTCTCAAAGGCAAAAAATACAGCATCCATGGGACCTGATAACATCCCAGGCTGCATCCTATATGAACTCAGGCAGGAACTTGCAGCACCATTAGCCACCCTATTCAACCAAAGCCTGAGTACCGCCTTCTTCCCAGCTGAAAGGATGACAGCCACTATCACCCCTTTGCACAAAGGTGGAGCCTCCACCAATCCAGGAAATTATAGACCCATCAGCCTAACTAGCCTGATTTGCAAGGTCATGAAAAGGATTATCATGGACCTCATTAACAAGGACATTGGCAACTTCCAAACACTCAATCCCACACAGTTCGATTTTGTCAAGGGGAGGTTATGTTGGTTAAATTTGGATGACTTCTTTGAGACAGTCACCAAAGCCATGGATGAGGGGAAAATGGTGCACACCACCTACTTAAACCTGGCCAAAGCTTTCAATACTATTCCCCACTCAAGTATAATAGATAAACTCTCTCTCTACTAGCCATCAATCCATACATTACCAGATGGGTTGTAAACTGGCTCACTGATAGAACCCACCTAGTCAAAATAGGGGATGCCACCTCAAGCAGTAGACCCTATAATGAGCGGTGTACCCCAGGGAATGGTCTTAGGGCCTCTGTTGTTTGGGATATACTTTTCTGAGGTGCAGACCAAAACCAGTGGGCTATGGCTGACCAGGTTTGCAGATGATTGCAGGCTGGGCGCTGTCATCAATTTCTCTAGTGATGTGGCCATCCTGCAAGAGGGTCTCACCCAAAGAAATGACTGGTGCCAGAAATATGACCTCAAACTGAATGCCAAAAATGCATCATCATCATCCCCTTTGGGGACAGTGACGTCCCTACTAATTATCACATTAATAACAAGGTCCTAAGCATGCAGTCATGAGGGACTTGGGCATCCTGGTTGAGGCAAACTGACTTTTGACCACCATATTGCCTCCGTTGTACAGAAAGCTTTCTACATGGCCCACCTCATTAGTAAGGGTATCTCATCCAGGGACAAGTAGGTCATAACATCCCTGTATTCTTCACTTATAAGACCCATTATTGAATACAATGCCCCTTTCCGCATGTACCTCACAAAGCACATGCAGCAGCTGGAGAGAACACAGAGGTTCCTTACCAGGAGACTCCAGCACCTCAAACATCTGCCCTACACAGATAGGCAAAATGCCCTGTCCCTCTACTCAGTCTCATACAGACTCCTCAGAGGTGACCTCTGTCTGGCATACAAAGCAATCTCAGACCCCACCTTGATGAGACTGCTGCATATCTGCAAGTCAAGCTCAACTCGAGTAACCCACATGCGCAACTTCAACCTGACCTGTGACATAGATGTACCCATGAAGTACCACATAGGTGGCAGGACACTAAACATCGAAAGTATGATGAGAGACTTAGGGACACAGGTGGACAGTGGTCCCACTTTCGATAACCACATCGCCACAAAAGTCAGGAAATCCTTCTATGTGGCACACCTCATCACTAAGGGCATTTCATCCAGAAAAAAGGAGGTCATTTCCCACTGTACTCATCCCTCATTAGACCCATTACATAGTATAATGCCCCGTTTGGTATGTACCTCACAAGACATCTGCAACAGCTGGAAAGGCCACAAAAATACCTCACTAAAAGAATCACGGGCCTAAAGCAGATGCCATATGCTGACTGTCTAAATAAACTCCAGCTATACTCTGTGGCATATTGTCTACTCAGAGGCGATCTCTGCTTAACATACAAGGCCATGTCAAACCCTGAGCTGTTGGACATGCTCCACTTAAAGAAATCCCAATCCCTCAGAGCCACATGCTCCAGGGATCTAAACCTTGTCATCACAATGAACAAAACATGCTGGAGGGATAGGTTCCTGACCCAGAGACTCCCCATACTCTGGAATAGATTGCCCATACATGTCAAGCAGAGCACCTCACTGGCCCTCTTCAAAAGGAACTTTGATGATTGGATGGGAGATAGGAAATTCACCCTGGGGATCATGTCAGTCGCCCTGCTAGACAGGGGTCCAGAGAAGTAAATATTGTGGGACAAAATATCCAGGGAATTGTTATGGCTAGGCTTGCATAGGCCCTAGGGCTGATAGCCTAGTACCAACCTATGAACCTATGAACCTATGAGTTGTTGGTGGGACAGATTTGTGTCCCAGAGACTCCCCCTTCTGTGGAATAGACTCCCTCTCCATGTCAAATGCCTTGGCCAGGTCAAGGTATGCAGTGTGAACAATTTCGCCCTCATCCATTGCTTTGGTGACCTTCTCAAAGAAGTCCACCAGGTTGAGTAGGCATGATCTGCTCTTTACGAAACCAAACTGGGTTGGGTCCAGTGTCTAGAGGTTTGCTATATCTCTCTTGATCATCTCCATGATAATTTTTCCATGGCTTTACATATAAGACTAGTGAGACTTATGGGTCTATAGATGGCCCACCTTTGTGCAGAGGGTTGACTGTTGCCTTTCTCCATTCATGAGGCCCGAAGCCTGTCTGGAGGTTACAGTTAAAGTAATTCAGAGACCCTGTTAGGTCATGTTTCATGCTATTTAGAAAGCATCCTGGGATATTGTCTGTGCCCATTGATGCAGTGTTCTTGGTCTTAGAGACAGCATTAAAGACCTGTTCCCTAGTGATAGTAGCCGGAGTTATATTTGATGATATTTTCTGAGAGAAGGTTGAGGGGGAGAGAGGGGTAAAGTTGGAGCTGAATTTATCAGCCAGGAGATTTGCTATATCCTCTTGCCTCAGTATAGGTGGCTCCATTTACAATGAGCTCTGCAATCAGTTGTGTACTGCCTTTGAGGTTGTGGACATAGCTAAAGAATGCTTTGTGGTTGTCCTTGGCCTTGGCTTTGGTAAACTTTATTTGTCCTCTGAGTTGTTTGTTTAGTTTAATGAGAGTGCTTTTATCATGCTGGGTGCTGTACCTCCTAATTTTTGCCATAATTTTCTTCCTCCTGTTATACATCTGATTGATTTTGTGATTCTACCAGGCTGGCTTGTTTTCTGAGTTAGTTCTGTACTTCTTCCTCGTGGGTATTAACATTTCTGCAAAGGCAGAAGTGTTCTCAGGGTTTATAGGGGCTTGAAATTTTGCCAGGTTCTCACTTAGCAGCAGGAGGTTAGCCTTAGAATAGTTCCTGAATATGCATGGCTTAGCTGGGGGTCCAGATGTTATATTTACTTCAAAGGAGAGTATTTTGTGGTCTGACCTTACCAGGGAAGGCATTACAGTAGGGGGTGTGGAGCATTCTCCCATATTAGTGAGGACCAGATCCAGTATGGTTGCACCACTGGTTGGTGTATTGACTATCTGGTCCAGGGAGTTTGTGTTTTTTACAAAATCCAAGAATCTCTGTGCATGTACGTTTGATGTCATATAGGATTCCCAGTTAATAGTGTGGTAATTAAAGTCACCCATGAATATAGTATTGGGTTGGATGGTTAGTGTTTCTAATAAGTTTAAATAAATGGAATGGGTTTCCTGAGTCATAGAGGGTGACCTATAGCTTGCAAAGAAGTGGTATTGGATTTTACCTATGGTGATTTGAACATGGAGCAGCTCAAGTGCATTGTCCTGTTTGACCAGCCTTGAAGTATATTTATTTTTGATGTAAATAGCGACACCTCCACCTTTCATCCCTGCCTGTGAAGTAGCTGGTCTAAATGTGTAGAAGACATTATAACCCTGCACTGTTGGTGTGCTGTCTGCAGCTTTAAATCACATCTCTGAGACCGCACAGACATCAGCATTCTCTAGAGTAAAGAGAGCTTCCAGGAAGTGGAATTCTTTTATTTAGGCTCCAAGCATTGAGAAGTAATACCTTTAGATTTTCTTGGTTTTGATTTGCTATGTCAGAAGTACTTTAAGTTTGGCATTGCCTAAAAAAGGCACTGTGGGGGAAGACAATGTTTTAGCTAATATTCGAAAGCCTAGAGGGGAGAGGTGCAGACCATCCCTGGCAAAGGAGTGTGGTCTGTTGACCATCTCCTTCCATGCTGACAAATATTGCACCCCCTTAGAATGACACCAGAAACTAAGCCAATTATTAAAGTCAATCATCTCATCCTCACATATGGGACAAAGTCCCCAGCTATCTTTACCCAGGGTGGTCTCATGGAAGAATATTCCTCAGAACCATCCCACCAAAGGAGGCCCTTCCCCTGAAGACCAGATCTAACTTATAATGAGTGATAAAGGTAAGATGGTTAGTCCAAATGGCTGCTGCACAAATATCATCCAAGGAGACATTCTTCTGAAAGACTGCAGATGTGGCCATAGCCCTCGTAGAATGACCCTGAATGGACTTGATAGGCTTCATGCCTTTTGAGGAGTAAACAAAGGAAATACAACTAGAAATCCATTTTGCTAAGGTAACTTTGGAAACTGGTAGGCCTTTCTTAGGGTCTGCAAATGCAATAAACAAATGGTTTGCTATCTGAAACTCTTTAGTTCTATGTAAATAGAAATGTAACTGTCTATGAACCTCTAACAAACATAGAAGATATTCACCCTTATTAGTAAAATTAGGGAAGAAACCAGGTAAATGTATAGTCTGATTAATATTTGTTTGAGAAACAACTTTAGACAAGAAAGAGGAGATGGTATGCAGAGACTCTGTCTTTATGAAAAAACAAATATGGGGGTTGTGAAGATACTGCCTGAAATTCTGATATTCATCTCACCAATGTAATAGCCACCAAAAAGAGAGATTTCCATGAAAGGAACTTAATATCACAAGATGCTGCAGGTTCAAAGGGTGGTAGAACAATCAGATGTAGAACCATATTTAGATCACAAGCAGTAGAGGAATCCTTGTAGGAGGGTTTTAACAACATGATCCCTTTAAAGAAGGCTTTGCAAAGTTTGTGTGAAATTAAAGGTAAGTCACCTACCCCAATATGAAATTTTGAAATGGCTGCTAACTGTACATTAATAGTAGATGCTGCAGCTCCGCTATTGAAAAGGTGAGCCAAAATTTCCAGAATTAAGTGAATGGGAGCTGTGATGGGATCCATATTGTGTTGCTGTCCCCAAATTACAAACCTCTTCCATTTGCTCCTATACAGTTTTTGAGTGGATGACTTATGGGAGGATATTAGAATATGATGGACTGGGGAGGAGATAGATTGTCTGACAATTAACAGAACTGGGGAAACCAAACTGTCAGCTTGAGGTTGTGAAGGTTGGGATGAAGCATTCCTGTTGGGTGTGACAGTAAGTCCAGAAAGGGTCCCAGAATCCAGGGCTTCTTCTGTAGATGAGGCCAGAGGAAGTGAAACCAGATTTGTTGAGGCCAATATGGGGCAATGAGAATTACTGTTCTTTTCAACCTGTTGGCTTTCTGAAGGAATTTGGGAATCAATGAAAAGGGGAGGAAGGCATACAATAGTCTAGGAGGCCAATCATATACTAAAGCATCCCTCAGGGAGTGCCCCGGTGGGAGAATTAGGGCAAAGTAGCTGCTGCATTTGTTGTTTAGAGTAGATGCAAAGAGATTGCAGCAAGGCTGGCCCCATGTGTGGAAAATGTTCTCCTCTACGTTGTAGGGACCATTTGTGAGGCATGAGGATGGCTCTGCTCAACTTGTCCGATATGACATTGGACCTTCCTGGAATATGGACTGCTATCAGAAAGTGGTTGGATGAGATCACCCATTGCCACACCCTGAGCGGTTCTCCACATAGAGGGTAGGATCTGGTCCCTCCTTGTTTGTTTATGTACCATATTACCAACATGTTGTCTGACTGGATTGCTACTGTCCCCAGAGGAAGAAGAGTCTGAAATGGCTTCAACACTAGAAGCATCGCCCTTATCTCCAGGATGTTTATGTGGAGCCTGGCCTCATCTATGGACCAGGTACCTCAAACAGTCTTCTCCAAATAATGCCCCCCCACCCCATCTAGGAAGCATCCGTGGTCACTGTAGCCTGTGGTTGAGGGAGGACAAATGGTCGACCTTCAGTCACCTGTTCTAAATGAATCCACCATGAGAGATCCTTTTTGCATATGTTCGTTATGAGAATCTAATGAGACATTGGTTGACAAATTATTGACCACTGACAAGCCAGAAGCCATTGCAGAATTCACATGTAATACCTGGCTAGACTGACTAACACAATCACTGAGGCCATAGATCCTAAGGCCTGTAGAATATGACATGCTGCCACCTTCTTGTTTCTGATTAACCTTGAAGTTTGTCTTCTGATTGTTAAGACCCTGGAACAGGGAAGTTTGGCAATCATCTGACTGGTGTCCAACAGTGCTCCTGTGAACTCTAATATCTGAGTGGGTTCCAGATAAGATTTTTGGCAATTTATGGTTATGCCTAGTTCTGAACCAAGCTGAAGAACAGAGTCTCTTGCATGAACAAGTAGATGCCTGGTCAGGGCGGAAATGAGCCAGTTGTCTAAATAAGGAAACATCCGGAGTCTTTGTTGTCTCAGGTGAGTCATAACCACTGCCATGCATTTGGTGAACACTCTGGTGGCAGTAGTGAGACTAAAGGACAGTGTTCTGAACTGGTAATGACTGGCTCCTAGCTAGAAGGGTAGGTATCCTCTGGAGTGTCTGCCCATTTTTATGTGGTAGTACGCATCCTGAAGATCTATAGAGCCCATCCAATCATCCTGTTCCAGAAAAGGAAGAATGGACTGCACCATGACCATTCGGAACTTGCAACGTCAAACTGACTTGTTCAATCTGCTGAGATGCAAGATTGGTCTCCAGAGACCTGTTTTCTTTGGAACCAAAAAGAACCTTGAGCAAGTTCCAAACCCTCTCTGATCTTGGGGAACCTCTTGGATGACTCTTTTTTTCTAGCAGTTTCTGAATTTGAGTGATTACTTGATCCCTTTGACTGGGTGGAATACCTGGGATTTTTTTTGATTGGAGGGGTTTTTGAGAAAAGGGGATTTGGTAACCCCTGGATATTATCCTCTGCACCCACACACTGGAAGTTATCTTTTTCCAGACTCTCCAGTGCAGGGATAGTCGACTTCTGATTGCCTCAGGAGGTGGACAATTGGGCCTCCTTTCAGGAGCTCTGAAAAGGCTTCCTGAAGGAAGTTTCCTCAGAAACTTGGTTTTGCGTGCCTCATCTGCCTCAAGGGTGGCATCTTCCGTTACTGTTTCCCCCTCTGTCTCTGGCGGAAAACTCACCACTTGTGTCTTTGTATGACCCTTGAGTCTTCTTGAACCACATTATTCCTCTGCTATTCTAAACCTTGGGGTAAGGTCTCTGAGGAGCTGAAAAATGTATGCTCACAGTAGATAGTGTCTTACCTTTTTTCTCACACCTGGTGAGCATGTTTGACTTTGGGACCAAAAAGGGATGTGCTGTCAAATGGGGCATTGATGAACAAAGACATAAAAGGTTCTGCAAAATCCCAAAGGCACATCCAGGCATGCCTCCTCATCGAGATGCCGGAACCTGCTGTTCTGCTCATTCCTTTGGCTGCATGTGCTATGAGCCTCAAGGACGAGTTGACTGCCAAATGTAGGGTGGCTAACTGGGAAGGTACTTTCTGTTTAGCTCCCTCAGCTACTGCTACTTCAAGGGTATCTGACAGCTCCTTGAGCAGATCCCTTTGTAATCTGGTAAACTGTGAAAGGTAATTCAGCGACCACAAGGCAAAGTTTGCTGACAAGAAGACATGCTTCCCACATCTATCCATCATCCTAGAATCCTAATTAGGAGGACGGATAGTTGAACTCTCCTTGGAGAGTTTCTTCTTGGTCACTGCTGCCACAGTCATGGCATCTACTACAACCCTTTTTGCCCAAAAAGCCTTATCCAAGGGAGCAGTGATAATTTTATTTGGTCTCCGGGGAACAGGTTCGATGGAGTCTGGGATCTCCCACGCCAACCGTGTGATCAAACCTATGAGTTCATCAGTGGGTGGAGTCACCAAGGAGGTAAATGGGTCAGAACATAAGGTAACCAGGTACACCGACTCCTCAGGCAAAGGATTGCTGTTCTGCCAGCCACCACCTCTGCTTCAGAATCTCCAGAATATCCCCAAAGGAAACATCCTCAGGGGATGACCATAGGGATCCTTCACCCTCATCAAGATCAGTGTCTTCTGTGGCTGACTCCTCCATGGAGTCCAAATGCTTCCACTTGCATAATCTCTTCCTAGGGACCTTTTCAGTGGGGTAGTTTGGGGAGGTATCTGAAGAGACAAGGGTACCAAATGGGTATCCTGGTGCCTGTGGTCCTGCAGTCTCTATGGAACCTGGTGATGAGAAGAGGCAGGCAAGGTATCTTGTTGGGATAGTGGATCCAAGAGGGCAGGTAACTTCTTAGTTGCAGTGTCAGCTATAGCCCTCTCCAAGGCCCCAAAAGCTGACTGGTCCTGAATGGATGAGGACTCCAGCTCCGACAAACTATGTTTCCAGGACAGGGTCCCCCCCAGTCCAGAAGACAGCTTACCTGGGGTTGAAGCCAGAGCCAAGTGCACCTTCACAGAAGCCCTGAGGCTCAATGACTACTCCAAATACCTGGGAGATAAGCACACACAAGGTTTGTGAGGTTTGCTCTGAGAACTCTCTGGCTCTGAAAAAGCCAATGAGCTCCTCTGATATGAGGAAAAGGACATCTTTAGATAAGAGCTAAAACGCACCGGCATATCAGATCTGACAATGCCGAAGCTTGCCTTGAAGTCGGAGGAGGAGGAACAGGGGAGTGGATGGTTTGGACTGGCCTGGAACCTTAAGGGTCGAGTTCGAGAGGGACTTACTGATACCCTGTGCCCAAAAAATCTTCTGCACCATCTACTCCACCTCTTCTTCAGTTAGGCTCCTGGTCGAATGGGAGGATGAGGTGGAAGGGGATCTCAGTCTCGATAGAAAGGGAGATGCACCCTCATTGGAACCAGGTCATAACATGCAGAGTACTGAGTCCTCTGAAATGTCAAAACTGGCTTAAAAGCCTGGATGTCAGATCCGACATCAAGATAGGATCAGAGCCAAAGAAGTCGGATCCAACAGAGTAGAGGTTGGAGCCAAAGTCTCTGATTGGATCACAGACTCATCAGAACTGGATGATTTCAAAATTTTTGGCTTTGGGTCTGAAACTTCTGTCAGCACCAAACAGGGTCTCTTCTTAGCTTTGTCTGAAGATCTAGATGACAAAGAAGAAGCTAGGATTGAATGAGTGGAATTCATTTTAGAGGCTGAACCTGATTTTTCTTTACCTCCAGAAATAGCCTCTCCAAAAGCTGAAGGCAGCATTCTCCTTAGAACGAGCTTGTTTTTACATTCAACTAAAGCTCTATGATTAAAGGAATGGCATGTGGCACAATCCTCTTGTAAGTGAAAGGGCCCAAGACAGTATACACAGAGAGAGTGCAAGTCGGTAACTGTGATTTTATGCCTGCACTTCGAACATTTTTTTAAACCAGCTGGTTTCTCTTGTTCCTGTGCCATAACGGAAAAAGAAAGGCAGAGAGACCACTCAAACAAACATTGACATACACAAAGGAAAAAGGACAGCAAAATGATTGTGGTTTTTTTCCCTAGCAATAGCAGTTCAAGAGTTACCTAAAAGGTAAAGAGGAAAGGGGGAGTAACCTATAGAAAAATGGTTACTGGTGGGAAGGGAGGGAAAAGAGAAAGTAACCTAAATAAAAAAAGTGGCTACTTGTAAGAAAGGGTTCTTAGCTACAAGGGAGAGATAGAGAGGAAAATTATACTCAAAAAGTGAGAAAACAAAGATTATTAATGAAAAAGATTTATAAATATACAACCTGACACCAAGAGCTAGCTGATCGAACCATGTCTTTACAAAGCAGCAAACAAGATCTGAGGTAATGGGGAGAGATGCACTGTGGGAAAGGGGAATAACTCAAGAGCTTTTTGGTTGCCACAAGCTTGCTAATGGCTGACTCAGATCTAATGGATCAGTTCTGGACCTATATGTGAGGATGAGATGAAAAATTAACAATATCAGATCAAAGATTTTTTTTCAACAAATCTTTGCCCAGCTTACGTTTATTAGCTGTTAAATTATATTTGTTTTTGACCTGTTATCACAAATATAACTAATATCTCTAACACAGGCATCATGAAACAATTTCAAAGTATTGCCCAAAGGAGGGTTAAATAAAGAAGTTTTAACTAAAGCGTGTGGTTTCGCTTATCTTTAAACAGAAAACTTAAATTAAGTTTTCTAATAAATATTTTTAAATTAACTAAAACATCAACTTTATTCACTCTAGAACTAAATTAAGTTTTCTAATAAATATTTTTTAATTAATTAAAACCTCAACTTTATTCACTCTAGAACTAGAAATGAAAGAAATTAAAGTTATTTACTCACCATGACTAAGCATCTGTGTTGCCCATTTTCATTCTTCCTCAATGTACAGGTTATGGATCCAAACTCAGATCTGACTTGGCCACATTCTACAGACTTTGGATCCGACTCTTATGCTTCTCCGTTTACCCATGATGCCCTAGTCCATCCCCAATACCTCAGATTGAGTTTGCTGCCTTAAACGTCTCAGTATATAATAGAAGAAGATAAGAGAAATTAAACCAGGGCTCAAAATGGAACTACAAGTTCCAAAAGTCCATCAGGTCACTCCAGAAGATGACAGGAAATGGGGAAGAGGGAGGGAGTTGAGGAAAATTGAAAATGGGCAATCCAGATGTCTAGTTATGCTGAGTACATAACTTTAATATCTGATGTTGTCCTTTTCATTTTTCCTCAATGTATGGTTCAGAGTCCCCAGCTATCTAAATCTTGGGTGGCTGTCATGGAATGATATTCTGGAGAACTGCTGAACTAAAAGAAGCTCTGCTGCTGGAAATTATGTCCAATTTGTAATGTGTAATAATGGTGTGAGCATTAGACCAGGTGGCTGCTGCACAAATATCATCAATGGAAGTTCTAGACAAGAAGGCAGATGAAGTGGCCATGGTTCTATTTTAATGGGCCTTAGGTGGTTTTGGTAAGGAGAGGCCTTGCTGAGAATATATCCAGGAAAATCAATTAGTTATCTATTTGGCCAATGTAACTTTAAACCCAGTTGACTAGGCGAAAAACAGACAGCTGCTCCTTTTTCTGAAATCTTTTGTTCTGTGTAAGTAGAAAAGTAGTTGCCTATGTAAATCTAAAAACTGAAGCATGTTTTCACCCTTGTTCGAATTTTTGGACAGAAGACTGGTTTGATTTATATTTGATTCAGAAGCCACTTTTGCTAGGAAAGAAGGATTAAACCTGTCTTTATGAAAAACAATGTATTGAGGTTTCGATGAAGGAGCCTGAAGTTCAGAAATCCTTTTAGCAGAACTAATAGCAACTAAAAAGGCTGTTTTCCAAGACATGAATTTTAAGTCAGTTTTTGGTGAAAGTTCAAAGGGTTGTTGAGTTAAACTTTGCAGTACTACTAAAAATCCCGGGGAGGTGAGGAATCTTTCACTGGGGGTCTGAGAAGAAAGGTACATTTCAGCAAAGACTTACACAACTTGGAAACCACCAAGCAAGTATTGTCTCCTGAGTGAAAATGTAATATGGCTGCCAATAGTACTTTGATTGTGGAAAAACTATCACTTTCTTTAAAAAGAGAAGCTAAAAAATTCAATACAGAAGAAACAGGAGCAATAAGGGGATCAATGTCATTTTTGGGGCTCAAATTGAAAATCTTTTCCACTTGCTTCTCTTAGTGGAATCTTTCTGTGAGGACAAAAGCATATCACTAACCGGGGAAGAGAGCCTGGGCTGTCTAGCTATTAATGGAACTGGAGAAACCATGTGGTTAGTTTGAGGGTTGGAGTACTGGAATGTTTTATCCCCAAGGGATGTGAAAGAAGGTCTGGAATGGAGTCCAATATCCAAGGATGATAACAAAGATGAGAACAAAGAAACAGGAAACAGACCTGGTGAGGCCAAAAGGGAGCAATTAGGATAACCAAGCTTTTCAACCAGCTGGGTTTCTGTAAGAGTTTTGGAATCATAGGTACTGGGAGATGGGCGTAAAGGAGACTAGAAGGCCAAACATGGACTAGAGCATCTCTCTGTGACTCCACCTGATGAGGGATCTGGGCAAAGTACCTGCTGCATTTGTTGTGGGGAGAAGAAAAAAGATTGTAGCAAGGTTGGCCCCAATGATGGACAATTTTCTCCACTATTGATTGACTCATGAGGCATCAGAATGGGCCTGCTGAACTTGTCCACTAGTATGTTGGATTTCTCCAGGATGTGCATTGCTACTAGAAAGTGGTTGGAGGAGATCGCCAACTGACACAGTCTCATAACTTCTTGCCAGATAGGATAAGATCGAATTCTGCCTTGTTTTTTGATATATCAAACCACAAACATTGTCAGTTTGAATCTCAGAGGGAGAACATCTTAAATTCCTGACACGCTAGAAGGTCTGCTTTCATCTTTAGGACATTGATATGTGAACTGGTTTCCTGGGGGGACCACATACCTTGGACTGTCCTTCCCCAAAAATTATCCCCCACCTCAGCCCGGAGGCATTTGTAGTTACTGTGGCTACTGCGGGAGACAGAACAAATGGGTAACCTATAAGAGTGTCATCCAACTGTATCCACCATTGAAGATGGTTTCTGCATACCTGAGTGAGTCTGACTGGGTAGGAAAGTGGTTGTTGAAGAATAGACCACTGAACTGCTAGAGTCCATTGGGGAACATGCATGTAGCAATGTGCTAATGGGACTAATACTATAGATGCTGCCATGGAACCTAGAGCCTATAGAACCAGTCTGGTGGGGGCAGCAGGGTGAGAAAGGATTTGTTGAACCTGAGACTTGATAGTGGTCACACGAGGCAGAGGTAGAGAAGCAATCAGACTTATTGTGTTCAGTTTAGCACTTATGAACTCCAGGCTTTAATTTGGAAATATTGACTAGAATGCCTAGAAATTTGCAAATTTAGAGCAAATAGTCCATGGACTGTTTTAGGAGATGCTTGGTTGGAGCTGTGAGAAGCTAATTATTTAAGTATGGAAACACCCAGAATTCTTGCAATCTCAGGTGAGCTGCTACCACTGCCATACACTTGGTAAACACTCGGGGGGGGGGGCTGTAGTGAATCCAAAGGGCGGGGCTCTGAATTGATTATGACTGGCTCCTAGACAGAAGTGCAAGAGTCTTCAGAAGTGTCTGTATATGTTGATGTGATAATATGCATCCTAAATATCGGTTGAGCACATCCAATTATCCTTGTGTAAAAGAGGTAGAATGGAATGAACCATGATCATTCAGAACATTGATTTGCTCACATATTGGTTGAGATTGCTTAAATCTAAACTTGGTCTCAGGTCTCTTGTCTTTTTGGCACTAAAAAAAACCTCTAGCAAGTTCTGAATCCTATCTGGTCTGGTGGGACCTCCTGGATGGCTAGTTTGTTTGACAGCTTCTGAATTTCTTGAGATGTATCTTCTCTCTGACTGGGTGGAATGTTTGGGACCTTGTTTCTTTTGGAGGAGACATTTGGAAAAATGGTATAAAGTAACTTCTGGATATTATGTTTAGCACCCAAGAATCTTTTGTTATAGTAGCCCAACCATCTAGGTGCAAGGACAAGTATCCCCTGACTGGCTCCAAAGGCAAGCAGTTGGGTAGCCCTTCAGGGGTGCTGAAAAGGTTTATTGGATAAAAATCTCAGAAACCCTGATTCTGCAGGACACCTCTGCCAAAAGATGGTCTCTTCCATTTGAACTCCCTCCTCTGTGTCTGAAGGAGTTGTCTCTGCATGAATCCTGGAAAGATCCCTGGAATTTACTGAACCACATTTTCTTGTCTCCTCTTTGATTCCTTGAGAAGGATAGTTGGGGGTAGAAAAGTGAATCTCTATGGCAGACAGGGCTAGCCTTCCTGTTCACTGCAGGAAAGCATTTCTTTCACAGAAGGGTCAATCAAGGAAGTTACATCAAAGGGAGCATTGACTTGAAAGCTCCACAAAATCACATAACCGCATCCAAGCATGTCACCTTACAGCAATGCCTGAACCGGCGGCCCATGAAGTACCTTCTGCTGCATGCAAAATTAATCTCATGGACACATTTGATAGAGATAAAAGAGTGGCCAGCTTTGAAGATGACCTTTTATAATCCTCTGAAGACATGGACTGCAAGAGAGACTTTAAGATTTCCTTTGTCAAATGCCTCTGCAGTCTTGTAAAGTGTGTCATATAGTTCAGAGACCTCAAGGCAAAGGTTGCTGATGCAAATACATACTTTCCAAATCTGTCTATCATCCTGGACTCCCTGTTAGGGGAGTGAACACAGGAGCTTTCTTCTTCTAGCTCCATCTTTGTGACTGCTGCCACAACCATTGCATCAACAGTGATTTCTTTGCTCCAATGGGGTGTGTCTTTTGGAGCGGCTACAATTTTATCTGGTTGATGTGGGATTGGTTAAACAGAATCCAGTTCCTTCCATGTCCAGCAACAGACTAGGTTGATAAGCTCATTGGCTGGGGGAGTCACCCAAGACGTAGATGGGCCAGAACCAAAAGCTTCCAAGAATACTGACTCCTAAGGAGAAGGGTATCTGAGGAGCAACCGCCTTTTTGCTTAAGGATTTTCAAAATGTCTCCAAAGAAGACATCATCAGGTGGTGATCTGCGGGACCTTTCACCTTTGTCAAAGTCAGTATCTTCAGTGGGGTACTCCAGAGGGGAATTTATGTTCCTCCTTTTGCAAATTCTCTTTTGGTGATTCTCCTCAGAAGGATGCTCTGGGCAAGTGTCCAAAGAAAAAGGTAGTTCCTCTACGAAGGCCGTCTGGATACTACTTGGTACTGGCTGCCCCTGTGGAGTAGGTCTGATGGGATCAGAGCTCTGAATCAAAGGTGAATAGGGTATAGGATCTAATAACATATGAGAGACTGGGTTGTTGAAAGACAGAACACCCTCTCCACAACCCTGAAGGTTGATGGACCTCCAAAGTAGGCAAACCATGACTCTGACAGAATCAGTGTCTTGAGGAAGGAGCTGGACTGCAGGTATCTAGCCACAAGGGTCTGAGGGGCAAGGAAGGCTCTAACAACACTGGCCTCACAGATCCAATGCTTTACTCTAAGACTCAGCCCAATCTGAGAGAACAGTAGCAGAAGTGGTCAGGGAAATAGTTGGGGTCGAAGACATTATTCTCTTTGGCTCTGATACTGGCACTCTCAGAATTCTTTGATCTTGGGACTCCAAAACTGAAGGATGAACTGGAGAAGGAGATACAACTGTATGGGAGGTGGACGAAAGGCTCACAGATCTGATGGGAGATGGAGCCAATATAACCCCCATCTGGATCTGAGCTCTGAGGAACATTCGCATCATCCTATCCACTTCCACTTCATGGAGACACCTGAAAGACCTGATAAATGAAGTGGTAGACTACAGGTCTGGAGTGCTTCCTTGGAGTTTGCATGAGAGGGGAGTGCAGCTGAGGAGATAGAGGGTCTATGATGAACCCAGGTGAACCAGTTCTCAGAGTCTGAGAAGTACTCAAGATTGGAACTGATGATTTTAGATCCATGGGTTGAGCTGGAGGAGTACATAAAATGACTATCAGATCCAAAGGCTTAGGATCCATAGATTTCCTCTTTGGATCCAACGGGGTCAGATATGAAGACCTCTGTATTTTTTTGTGAAGGTTACAAGGACAGAGAAGTCTTCGCAGACTAAGGTGGAGATCTTTTTCTGTGCTTCAACAGAACCTTGGATGATTTGCTGGGGGTTTGAGCCCTGGAGTAAAATGAAGAGGAAAGGGGTAGTAACCCTTAAAAGACTAGCTTGTTTCATCAGTCAACTATTGCCCTAGAGTTAAATCCTGCACAAATGGTATAATTTGTACCCAGGTGTGCTGTCCCTAAACAATAAACACACTCCCTATGGGCATTTGAATTCTGAATGTTGTACTAACAGGAAGTGCATTTTTTAAACCCTGTAGGCTTCTCAGCCATGGTAACAACTGCAAGCTATGTAAGAAAGGAAAGGAGAGAAGAAATTTGCTTTTTTAAACTATAACAAAGATAGAAAAACTACCAAAACTGGCAGTAAAGAATACCTGTTAAAAAAGTATAAGAAAAGGACAGAAGAAAGGGAAAACAGGAGTACCAACAATGGTACTTAAAAAAATACTTTACTAAAGTAATTAAGCTGATGGAAAGAAAGCCAAAATCTAAGAGGGAAGCAAATCTAATTTAAGTATAGGAGAGGGAGATTTTTGAGAAAAAATGCTTACAGCTAACCTAGAAGCTTGACAAAATGCTCCGAAAGAGGCTCCACATTCATTTGAGAGGGCAGCAAATGAGATCTGAGGTACTGGGGATGGACTATGACATTATGGGTAGAGGAAAGAGCTTGAGAGGTAGATCTGAAGTCTACAGAATGAGGCTGAGTTGAATCCGGGGTCAGATCCATAACCCATATGCTAAGGAATAATGAAAAGTACAACATCAGATAAACCAATTTGAAATAACCTCAAATGTTCTTCGTATAGTTAAAAATCAAGTCATGATTTGATTTGAGCAAGGAATTGTTCTCATGAACTGGAATTATCACTTGTTCTTTGCTCGTGTGGATCCTTTCCCCTTCTCCTTGCTCGGATGTCAATGGTTGTAACTCCCTGAATTTTGCTAATTCTTCACTCATTTCAAACTGAAGTTCCAAAATTGGTTAACCCCTGTTCCTGTTTCTGGGCTAAACTATCCAATCTTTGCAGTGGAACTTCTAAAAAATCAAGACTATTCAACCCTGTATCTATGCCAGCAGTGGTCACAATGGAAGATGATGTAAATCCTACTAATGAAGGATTTTGCCATATTGGCAGAGACGGAAAAGCAGTGCCCCCAGCATAGGCAGTTTGATTGTATATGATTTTCTTTTTCTTTCTATCAATTATAGTGTTCACATAATAGTCCACAGCGGTAAAAGCTGCCTCATATTCCCCCAATGATGTGTTAAAACCATGCATGTTACAAATTTTTCCATCCAAAGCAATTAATTCTTCATTTAAAGTTTTAATGAACTGTTCATTATGTTTAATTAACATCCTCAAACGTTGTAAACCATCTGTGTTAAAAATTCAACTAAGTCATTGTAAAAAGTATCCATTTTTTGAGCCCAGTTGGAAATTTGTAAAAACAAAGCCCCTTAGGAACAACCTTGAGAGCAAAACATTGTTCCAAATACATATTGTCCTAAATGAATGATTGAGATTTTTTTTTTAATTTTTTTTCTCAAATTCTTTCAGGCAGTCTTTCATAGTAATATCATTATCTGTTCCAATAGAGACCATTAAAACACAGCTAGTGGCAAAGGGACAAAATAGATTGTCCCTTACATTTAAAAAGCAAACAAGAGAAGGTCTACCACCATTATTGACCTGAGAAGAAAACAACTGAAGTGTTGAAGGGTAAACAGGTTATTTAATTAAAGTAACATTTCCTTCTTCATCTTCCAAAGAAGCTGTAGCAGAGGAGCTGGAAGCTAATGACAAAAGTGAATAATGTTTTAACTGCTACAACATTATTTGAACTGAAGCCTGAATTCCCTGAGGCACAGAAAAAATGTTGCTACACAGATTTAAAAAAGAATCAAGAATAGGATGCACTGTCATATCCAAATTACTGTCTGAAATCCACATGTTGTCCACCGGATTAGCCATTTCAGAAGTAGATATCAAAGTAAAAAACTGAACAAGATGCTAAAAAGTAAACCAAAAACCGAAAGCATTCACAGATATCCACAAAGACAACAATACAACCTAGTGTCAAAAATAACATTTAATCACCTTAAGCTCTTTCGTCCACTACACATTTTGACTTCATCAGAATAAAAAGAAAATAAGACACCACTTTTAATATGTTTATACAGGGAACACATGATTTGTATTAACCAACCAAATGTGTCATGTGTAAAAACATAATCAAACACCTTAAAAATGCATGACATTTATACATGTTCTATAACTGATAATACAAATTACAACACAGCTAAAAATCAATTTAAATAGCATTAGATAATATTTAATCTTTAAATATTTGACATTTAATTTTTAGTTCATCTTCTATTTTTTAAAATATACTTAATGTTAATATGATCATTTAAACTTGGATACTTAACTGCTTTACATCTAGTTTTGCCACCTGGCTTCCAAATTATTGTTTTGTTTTTGCAGATGTCTCTGGATGCTTTCAGTTTTTGTTTGTTTTTGTTTTTGTTTTTTTTTTTTTTTTACATTCTTGTTCAGTTATTTTAGTTAAATATGAAAACAGCCTGACAGCTTTGTATCCAAAAGTTTCTCCTCTCTGGACAGACGGTACTGGGGATGAACATAAAAATGTTCTAACACTCCATTTCCTGGCACATATCATTACCACTCCTAATCCCAATCTTTGTCCCGCTTGCTGTACCACAGAGTCTTTCTCATTGTTCCTCCTGGCTGCCAATCCCTTTTTCCATATTTCATGTTCTCTTCTTAAAAGCTATATCCACTGTTGTTCCGTCCTGGCCCCATCTCCTTTCAAACCCCCTCAATGCATTCCTCCTGCTATAATGCCTTCCATTCCTCCCTCTTCACATCCTATAATTCAGCCCTTCTCTGATCTAGTTCCATAGTGGCTGCCACTCTCCTGTCTCCCACTCTGCTGTCACCATACTCTTCCTCTCAGCCCCATTCATGGCACCTCTACTAATCAAGTTCGCCTCCACCAATTCTCACTGTACCTCTCCATGCTATGTATAACTACCTCTATTTCCATATTCTACTCCTCTGCTTGACCTCCTGTTCTGTCTGACCCCCTACCCCCTCCTTCCTACCTTCTGGCTGAGTGCCCTACCTTGCCCACTTCATTATAGGTTCATAGGTTCATAGGTAGGTACTAGGCTATCGGCCCAAGGGCCTATGTAAGCCTAGCCAGCAAGGTTCCATAGCTTAGGCCACCCAAGAAAGTTATCTTCCTGTGCCACTGTTGAGCAGAGACACAGAAGTGATCCCTGGGGTGTATTTCCTATTTCCCATCCACTCATCAAGATTTTTCTTAAAGAGTGCTAATGAAGAACTTTGCTTGACATAGATGGGTAGCTTGTTCCAGAGTATAGGAAGTCTCTGGGACAGGAATCTATTCCTCCAGCGTGTCCTGTTTATTGTGGTGACAAGGTTTAGGTCCCTAGAGCGTGCAGCTCGAAGGGATTGGGATTTCTTTAGGTGTAGCATGTCCAACAGCTCTGGGTTTGACATAGCTTTATATGTTAGGCAGAGATCACCTCGGAGAAGGCGATATGCTATGGAGTAAAGCTGGAGTTTTTTGAGGCGGTCAGTATAGGGCATTTGTTTGAGGCCAGTAATCCTCTTTGTGAGGTACTTCTGTGGCCTTTCTAGCTGTTGCAGATGTCTTGTGAGGTACATTCCAAAAGGGGCATTGTACTCTATAATGGCCAGCTTTAGTTCTGTCTCCCCTTCATCATAGATCACCTTTGACTCTGCCCTTGCCATAGCCAGTCTCTTTTTCCTGCCTTCCCTGACAAGATGTACAGAGGACATAGCTGGCACTGCCAATCAGAATGCCTTCATTATTGGTATTCATTACTGGCACAGTTCGGCAAACAATCTAGATTACAGGGAGCAATATAATCACTCATCATAAAAATCCCGGATCTCGGTTAGAGCAATGCAACTAAGTAGTGAATTTGTTTAATGGATGGCCATACCTAATGTGTCCTATAGACTATACATTCTCATTTAAATGCGTCAAATGATATCTTCTTTGGAACTTAGGGATGTTCCTGCAGAAAAGACTGCTATATTATACAGATCCATTACTGCCAATAAGCACTCCATTCTAAAATCTCTTACAGCAATAACAGAAAAACAGTATTAATCTTAAAATGGTGTTTGTATTCCCACTTCATAAATAAGAAATTGCTTTTAATTCCCAAATGTATACAGTTAGTAATGCCTCTTCAGATATGAAAGCAAATCTATAAATTGGTTGACAAAGTGTAGCCATTGAGGATACATTATGCTTAATTATGCATGATGCTTTCACATACATAGAAATGATAAAATAAATATATGTTTTGTTTGACGTCTTTGTATTTCTTAAGTGACATTGCGGTTATGAGTTCACATATTGCATGCATGATTTCTCTGATGATCACAATGTAAATGTCAGATGCATTTTTACATGCTATCCCTTAATACTTGATTCCATGAAAACTTTACACACACTTGAGCCTTGGCCAGCACCTATACAAGTCAGCTGTTGCCTAGGAAACTAATGCAAAGAAATGGCACAGGTCGCAGCCAGTTAAGTGCAAAATACTCTTTTTCTAAATGTCAGTAACTACCTCATAAGAGACCCAGATGTTTTCATTTATCCTAGAGGAAAAAGGTGTCCTTCAGTCATACTGTTTTACCCAATCATACAAAGAAATAGATTGTGGATTAGGCAACAATGTGGTTTGTCAATTAACTGTGGGTTTAGAATTCTGATACCGCGGCTAAGTCTGAACTGCAGTTTCTACAGTAAAATCCCAAGGGTCTCTTTCCAGCACACTGAATAGAATAAAATAACTGCTACTTGCAACTGAAGATGGCCAGGCAAAGAAAATTAGCTAGATGCACAACTGAATTTCTTGTACTATCCATAATTTCAAAATCTCACAGGGAATTCAAATGTAGTGTTTTCTCAGATGGGGTAGTTCCTTGTTAGGGTAAAAAATGGCATGTAGAATGGCTTCAGACTTCAAAACAAAACAGAACTCACATCCCATAATATGTAACAAGTACTATAGCATTAGTTTAAATATGGTTAAATGCTGTCAGATGTTTAATACTCTCTAGAGTTTAGTAGTGTGCCTACAGCTTTGCTGTAACTATTTACAAAACTGTCAATACAAACCAGTGATTAAATAATGACTGAAAACAAATTGCAGATCTGTAAATGTAGGTTTTAAAGTCCAGCAAAGTCTAAGTGTGTTCTGTGCATCTCAAAACACCACTTCACCCATCCAAATTTCATGACTTTCCTCTGGAAAAAAAACTCGAGGCTTTACTACATTATCAAATTAAAACATCTTCTATGGGAATTACCACTTTGAATTCCTGTTTCAATGTAATTTCTACTTTTGGGGATTGAAATGGTGCCCATACAAGAATGGAGTTGGAATTCTAGAAAGTGAACAAGTCAGAACATGCTGTTCATATGAGGTAAGATACCAACAGCCTTATTCTATTTCGGTGCCAAAACCTTCTCTCAGCTTGCTGTTCTAAGTACTATGAAAGGTAGCCCCAATTCTATTATTCTTTTGAGGCTAGTAATGGATTAAGTATACCTTAGGGTGGTCGTGGTGGTGCAGCAGTTAGCGTTGCCGCCTCACAGATTTCCTCCCACATCTCAAAGACATGCTGTAGGTGGATTGGACACTCTAAATTGGCCCTAAACGTGAGTGCGTGCTTGTGTGTGCTTTCTGTGGAAGGTTGGGTGCCAGGCTGGCAACTTGACACCGTCAAATTCCACTGCCAATCATAACCAGACAGGTGATTCACTGTGGCAACCCCTAACCGGGAAAAGGTGAAAGAAGAAGAAGAATGGATTAAGTGTACCTTGAGCCCCAAGCTGTTTTCAAACCATGGGCCATTGGCACACACTTTTAGGACCACGTAATTGCATGTGCTCTCTGATTCAACTTTCTGATTGTTTTAAAATATATTTCTTGTTAAATACTGTAATATTTGTTAAATTCACAGGGAATCCTAATTACATTTTTTGTGGTAATATTTTTAGTGAC
This sequence comes from Protopterus annectens, assembly GCF_019279795.1. Lineage (NCBI taxonomy): Eukaryota > Metazoa > Chordata > Ceratodontiformes > Protopteridae > Protopterus > Protopterus annectens. Next base: position 1,188,211,925 of record NC_056747.1, on the reverse strand, counting down.
AGCCACTAAAACAGAAGTCCCAGTCTTAATTCAATATTTTTGACAGAAAAGGTAAAGTTAAAAGTAAAGTTTTCTTCACAGAAATTGATAAAGTGGAAGGCTTCATAAAAATTGATAAAAGTGGAAGATTTTCCCCATTGGAGTACTTATCTGCCCAGCCCTGTTGAAGCACTAGCCGACATTCAATCCATCCAAGTGCCAGGGAGAATGCACTTCAATGGAAAAAAAGTTATGAAAGTTTGGTGGCCTAAACATTGATTTTATAGGCTCCCAATTAAAATGTTAGCACTCGAAATGTCAAGTGCTGACAAGCCGAAAAAAAAATGAAAATACAGCAAAAAAACTAAATCTCAAAAATCACTATTCTCTTTAAAATGTCTTTTTGCTTGGAGGGAAGCCCCCCTGTGATGTGGAGGGGGGTAACACCCCACCTGAGCTTATATATACCAATTCCAAGATTGATCACTGCAGAAAAGGCAATATTCCAAGAAATGGCATCTTGGACTTAGTAAATGTAAATGTGTTCTTTTGCACATTCAGTATCCGTATTTACATTTCAAATTGTTGCCAAATTTATACTACTTTCCACTAAATATTCAGCAATTTGGCATGTTGAAGGTGCCCTACAGCTTTGGAAACTGTCCATTTGTCATTTCCTTGGAAGGATCTTGGCAGAATATATTCCATATAGCTTAGACTATTATGGCGGTGATGTAATAATGAACATCTGTCAGCTAAGCAGAATAACTAGTTACATGACCTAGACTTTAAGCAACAGGAGCAATCTGAAAAAGAAAAGACACAAACTTCCAACATACACCCTAATATTCTGTTGCTCGGTGGCTCCCTTTCTTCTTTTACTCTCATGATGTATTTCAGATGTGATAAATACCCCTGGATCTTTTCTCCAATCTATCACCATCAGTTCCACTGCACAGAATTTTCTAGATGTGGCTTGAAAAAGGCCCCATACAACAGAGATATTACTTGTTTGGTTCCTGAGTCTGTCCCTTATGGATGTTCCCAGCATTCTGTTCACTGTTGCTGTGGTGCTCTAATTTTTCAACTAGTTGTCCATCCCAATAATGCCCCCTCCCCCGATTATCTTTGTACTCTATAAGCATCAAGCCCACTTCTCCCGGTAGTACATCACACCAGGTTGTCGATGTCCAATGCATAAGGCCACATCTACTGGCACTTCTTTGTCAAGTTTTCCTGTGGAACAGGTTAGAATGACTTCTGGTCATGAAACTGATCTGGATATTATTGCTATTTATGCAAGCAAAGTACATTTGTGTAAGTTCAACTTGTCATAACAGTAGATGTTCGAATGATCATTGCTACAGTAATCTTAGCTATATGGGTTATATCCTGCTAAGGATATAACAGCCAGCCAGCTTCCAAAGCTTCAGGGCACCTTCCACACACCCAACCTTTCAAGCAGCTTGAGCTGAGCTGACTAAAAAACAGGTTTTGGTACAAAGCCCTTCAGGACTTTCATGCCAGTAGAGAGAGGGAGGTTGAGCCCTGAGAGGGCAATGTTAGGAACAACAGAAATAAATGCCTACACCCTAGCATGAAAAACACACCAAAATCAAGGGGCGTGGAGGGAGGGGGGAGCGGCTACTGCAGCAGAGATCATTCAAACTCTACTGTTACAGTAAGTTCAACTTACACTACTGTGCTATGTTGATAATATTTATCACTGCTTCAGTAGCCTTAGCTATATGGGCAGATTACCATAGCTAACTACATTTGGGAGGTGTAAAGAGAAGCGTGCAGAAGCCTCTGGAGAATGATCCTAGCAAAGCTTAATCTGGAACTAGGCAAGAAATCAAGCTTACAGTGCTTTATAAAAGTATGTGCAGAGGACCAAGTAGCAGTTTCTAGAATACAACCCTTTTCAAAATGCCATAGATTAAGCTAAGGCCCTGGTAGAATGGGACTTGACCCTGCCTGAGATAGTTCTGTTATAGTGAGTATAACAAAAGGTACTAGCCTCATACAACCATTTGGAAATTGTCTGTTTTGATACAGGTTGTCCCATCCTCTTACCTTCACAAGACATGAACAATAGATCCGAAGATCTGAAAGATTTAGTTCCATCAAGATGGCGCCTGAGTTGCCCATGGGCATCCAAGATACTGAATATCCTTTCTCACTCATTCACTTTAGGCATAGAAGAAGGATTAGTTCTCAAAGAAACTCTGTCCCTATGGAAAATGAGGTAGGGTTGACTCACCATAAGAGCTTGCAACTCAGATACCCTTCTTACAAAGGTCAGAGCAATCAGTAAAACTGTTTCCATGTTAAGAACCTCAAGTCAGACAGATTAGCTTGTTCAAATGGAGCAAGTGTTAGCTTCTCTAACACGAAATTATGATCCCAAGAAGGGGCCACCGGTTTTCTTGGAGGCTTCTTATGCAAAACCCCTTTCAAGAACATTTTGACATGAGACTCCATTGAAACAGAAGGATCCATGGGAAGACATGGTGAAATGGCAGATAAATGAACCTTGTGAGAGGATGGTTGTAGAGTGAGATTATGCTGTGAAGCTGTATCTGAAGCTAACATGGCTAGTCTGCAAAGGGAGTATGACCTGGTTCCTCCTAGTTTGTTGATGTACCACATGATTGTGGTATTCTTTGTAGTACCACATGATTGTGGTATTCTTTGTAACCACTTGAAGAGGTCCCAGGGACCAAATATGGTTCAGAGAGTAGAGTGCCTTGATCAGGGCGAGCATTTCCTTGATATCTATGTGCTTGGATCTGTCCTTGGTGTCCCACACCCCATACACTTTTATCTCTCCAAAACTGCTCCCCAATCAAAGTCCAAAGCATCTGTAGTGACTGACAGCTTTGGAGCAGGGAGAGAGAAGGAGATACCTGGATTTAAGGATTTCTGCTGTCTCCACCAAAAGATTTCTCTTCTAACAAACCCCAGTACTGGAATTTGAAAGGATAAATGGTATTGATGCTGGAAGAAAAGAGATTTTAGTTAACACTGCATCTTTCTCATGTAGTCTTGCCATGGGTATCACAAGAATCATAGATACCATAAGACCCAAAATCTTGAGTTATTCCCTTACAGTGACCAAAGTCTGAGTGGAACACTTTAGAAATAGCACTAAAAAGATCTATTTCTTCCTGTGGATGAAAAGCTCTTTTAACTGATGTATCTAGTTGACATCACAGGAACACAATTCTGTGTGAAGGAGCCAAGAAAGAGTTTTGAAGGTTCTCTTGGAATCTCAGCTTGAGTAAGAGATCTCTCAACCGACATAGAGAGAAAGAGAGATCCTGACACTTTGAAAAAGACTCTGCAAACATAAGCAAGTCATCTAAATATGGAAAAGTGTGGGTAGCCTGTAGCCTGCAATGAGCTATAACTGGAGCTAGACATTTTTTGAACATTCTTGGTGCAGTGGATAGTCCAAAAGGTAAGGTAGAGAAGTGCTACGAAACCTTAAAAAATGTCTTAAGTCTGAATTAAAATGGATATGATTGCAAGCTTCTTTTAAGTCTAGTGTTACCAGGAAACCTGAAGGAGGAAGAATAGTTAACAGGTTGTGAGCTGACATTATTTTGAATTTGGGCATCATCACAAACAGGTTTAGGAAAGAAAGATGCAGAAGTGATCTCCAAGCATTTTCATTCTTTGGCACTAGGAACATCCTTGAAAAAAACACCTTCCCCACCTGGGAAAGAGGTGCTAGTTCTGTCACTCCTTGGGACAGCATGTCTGAAGAAAAGGTGGAAACAAAAAAGGTCTGATCTGAAGGATAAGGAATGAGCCCTTGGAAAGGGGGGACTTTCCTCCCACTTCCATCTGTAACCCTAATGAATAATTTTCAGATCCACTTATCTGAAACAATATGTTGTAAAAGAGAAAAAATTGGGAGTCAGACTTTCTGGAAGAAAAAAAGGCCAGAATGGGAGGGGCCACAATGTCTCTTGAGTAGTCATTTAGACTTGTTGGACTGTCCTTGGTTTTGGGAGGTTTGAGACTTCTTCATTGTTTTGAACCCCCTTGCCATTTTTCTTAAACATCTGCTTACCTGAATTTTTTTGGAGACTGTTTATTCTGCTTTTTGCTAAACTGGATTAGAAGATTAAAAAAAAAACTCCTTAAAAATTTAGAAAACGAGCGCTGAAAAATGTTACAGATTCCCTGGATCAGCTTGCCCCATTCATCACACTTTTTGATAACATCTCCGGTACAGGAGCCAAACACTAAACCTCTATCCAATGGATAAAAGGAGCAGCCTTACATCAACTGGTGCCCTAGGAAAAAGGGCTCCAGGTTGTCCCACCACCACACCACCCAGTGCCCCCATCCCGGTCTACCTACACCAAATAAATACTGGAAAACCTCCCCTGCTACAACAGCGCCCTAGGCAGCTGCCTTGTTGGCCTATGCCTAAGGCCGCCTATGAGGGAGAACTTAAAATCTCATTTTTAATGTTATCTGTGAAGTTCTGAGAATGCAGACATGGAAGCCTCTACAAAAGAGTACCAGTGGCCATAGCCCTGAAAGAAGTATCAACTGAGTCATACACACACTGTAAATAAAGAGTTGTGGCTTGCACACTGCAAGAAACAAAATTATTAAAAATAGATCTTTCCTCACAAGAAAAACTGTAGTTTCCTGAATTAAACTCTGAGCCAGACACATTAAGCTACTCCTGTCTAAGGAAATTTGAAAAGGAATAGCTATATGTTTAGTTTTCTGTTTCTGACAGGAAAATAGAGCCAAAAGTATTATTAATGGTGACAGCAGCACCTTCTCCAGGAATGGGCACAACATTCTGACTAACCAAGGAAGCCTTCCTTGTTACCTCTCCCAGGCTGACAACAGTGGCTCCCTTGCCTACCTCAAGCTAACTGATGGTTTGGGTGTATGGAAAGTGTCCTGAAGCTTTGGATGAGGGATAAATGTTATATGCTTGGCAGGATATAACCCATACAGTTAATTCTACTGTGGCAGTGGTCAATATGATGAACTTGTCTTGTACACCATTTTGATCTGTCACTTTTGACTTATACCTTTGCTGCCCTCACCTACTTTGTTACACTTCTGCTTGCTTCCTTACCCTGGTCCTCTTCTTTCACCCACTCCTTCCCTTCTACTTCTTATATGCCTTCTCTCTTCATCTCTGATCACTAACTCCATATTTTTAGGCATCTGTGTTAACCTTCTCTTCTTTTTCCCTTTGGGTGTCCGCTTTACTTTCTTGATCATACACTGAGCTCAGTAGCCCTGACCCAGTCCTAATGTTTGTTCATCTCTTCTTTCTGCTATCAGTTTCCTAACTTATCTTTGACATTTTGCCCTATAACTCAGCATACTCCCCTCCTCTACAAACTCATATAATTATCTTTCTCTGTTTTCTTGCCCCTCCCCTGGCTCTAAGCCACAAAGGCATGATTTCCATTGGTTATTTACACCTTCACCTTGGCATCTCCTCTTTCTTAATCAGAACCAGACCCAATAGTCTTTTGTTCTAGTCATTCACCAACTAGGTGAAGCCCTCATAGTCTAATACTTCACTTGGTTCCCTCCTCAAATCTCAAGACTCACATTGCTGAGTCCCTAGTCATTGAAAAAAGACAGAAAATACAGTATTGCTCTTCTCCTTTAAATGTTTCTTTTTCCAGGGAGCGAGCCCCCTTCACCCCTGATGTGGGGGGCAAGCCCTCCACATACTTCCAAGCTTATATATAACAAGTCACATTACCATACCTTGGAAAAAAGCAAATATTCTGAGAAATGTCTATCTCAGACTTAGTATAGGTAAGTCTGGAATTTCGACCATTCAGTCTTCACAGCTTGGCAATTCATGTCCCAAAATTTTAAACTGTTACCCTTCACTCACTTGCTATCATCTCTTAACTCTGGAGCTGAGGATTTTCCAGCATGCCCCTCACTGATTTAGACCCCCACACCACAGCTCTCCTTCTGCCTCACTCTTTTATTCTCTCCACAGTCTCTTATCACACTCCTCAGATGTGTCTAGTGGCTAGTAGACTGCAATGCATTATTCTAGCCATCCTCTTTCTTAATTGCCTAGATGCTTACCTAAGGCTGTGGCTTGAAGTGGTATTTCTCTTCCTCAATTACCTCATAATTGATGATTTCTCTTAACTAGATCACCACTCCCCTCTTTCCCTCTCTGCTGCTCCTGAGCAAGTTATACCTGGCACTTCCATATCTCACCCTTCTTGCCATGCTGTTTCTATAACTTATCGCTTGTAGCTTTTCAGCATCCATCTCAGATGCCTTGTATTACATAGTAATGTTACCCACTCATGTTTTGAGTTGCCATTGTTTGTTACTGTACTTTGTTAATCATCTATCCCCCCCCCCCCCCCGCTTGTTGTCCAATTATGGAAATCTACTGTTTGTCAACCTCTAGTTAAGCAATGCTCAACACTTCATAAATGGAAGATCACCGGGTTGCTTTGATCAAATTGGAATTTCACTAAGTTGAATGTCAGCACTGACTAGGTCACACTTTGACTGTTGTGTTACAGCCAGAGGAGAGGGAGAGAGAAAGTGTGTACACGTAAGTTTCATTTTCTCCCATTTCTAAAAGTTTATGTAATCTTAGAGATAGGCTAGAAACATAGATTCAGTGACTGAGTTCAGGGGTGTGCCAACTTGCCAATTTATCATGGGGTACAGAGGAGCTTGTCATCTATAAAAATGTTCTTGTTTGTCCTACAGCCTTAGGGGTGTCTATGTTTTGAGTTGTGACCTCCCAAAGGTTTAGACATTTTAGATTCACTTAATCATGTACTGATTAACTGAGGTGTAATTATTAAGCCTACCAAATACCTGCCCACTCCATCTGCTTCTTTTTCCTTCCAATTTAATTTAAAGTTAAATTAATTGAGACACACTTATCCAGTCCAGTTTTGAGCATCTCTGTCCTTTCTGGGTTACGATGGAGCCCATTCTAATACAGGGCAGGTGTCTCTGCCAAATCTTTCTCCTTCCACATCCAGTCCCAGGCTCTGCTTCCACTTTCTCTGCCACACTCTATCATAATGCTGTCTAATCCTCCTGTGCCTTGACATGTTGATCTGTGGTACTTTGTAGAAGTGTCACTTCTGAGAATATTACCTTCAGCCACACCATCCTGCAATCTCTCTTATTTCCTAAGCACCACACCTCACCTGTCTCTTCTGAAGGATCAGCAGTGCCTGCATACACTATAATGTGCAACTCCCCTTGCCCTTATTAACCACCTAGGCCATCTGCTCCCATATCTTACCAAGTCATAACACCAAAAGATTCACTGTAACCTGACCTCTCTTTCCTCCCTTGCTAAGATTTCTAATCTCCTTAATGCCGAGTCTCCATTCACCAACATTCTCAGTTTTATTCTCCACACTGGTTCTCTTCTCCCACTTCATTTACTACCCCATGTCATTACCCACTTACCTGCAACCTTTCTTACTCTAACTTCACCACCCAAGCTTTTATTCTTTCATTGTTGTCCACCCCTGGTTCTCTGTGTTATTATTCCCCTCAGTCTCCTCTTGATTCTGCTATTTTGACTTTATACTCCCTATACACTTCCCCCAGCTAGTCATAGTGATAGTTGAATTATCTTGTAGATAATATAGTTCATTAGTTTCCATACTGATATTCAAACTAACAACATGTTATAGAATGTGCAATAAAAAATGACTGCATTGAGCATATGCTGTGATAAGTAAACATGCATTTAAAAAATAATGAAGAAGGGTAGCTACTTAATTAAACAAGTGCTGTTTTATTATTATCAGTCAATCAAATAAGGTGTTTAAACTTTATTTTTTGGATAAACACAACAACCTTTAGAGCAGAAAACATAATACAAAAAATAAAAATATTAAACAGAAAATCTGTCACTTAATATTTCTTTCTACATTTGTTATAGCCATACAGGTAACATGTTCAGTCTTTAGTGTTATCTTTAGTTTGTATTAGATTTTCTTTAATTGAAAAACGTGAAAACCAGTAATTAATAACATTGAAAGTGGGTATTTAGCATGCAACTTATATATTCTTATAATGAATTAAAGCTATCTATATATAAATATATAGGCATGGACTATATATTGGACTCCGCTGGGTTGCAGTGTGACAGAATGTTCTGAAAGGAATCAGAGAGTTTTGCTATATTCCTCCTATGTGGGGAACGAATCCAAGTATGAGGGAATCATTTCATACCTCAATTTTTTTGAACATTTTTCTGAGCTCTGCACCAATGCTCCTCCCTGTAAGGATTTGCTATGACTGACTTTACAGTGACAGTAATTAATTTGTGGTTTAATTCATACTTCTGTAGGAAGCCATCTGGATGCCTGATCCAACTACTCCAAGGACATGTTTCTGTGAGATAAAAAAAAACATTTTTTAATCAACATTTTTTTTGTATCCAACTTGAACAAATTGTAAGTGCTCTACTTTTATCTATCTACATCACATATTCTTAAAAAAATTTCGTTTGTCTAGATTTCTAACTCCAATTTTGTCTTTTGAAATGCAGACTCATCTATTTATGTTATTTCATATTGTCTTCCTAACTGCACTTCACATTCAAGAAATTTCCTGCTGCTTATATCTCTGATATACTGGTACCATTCAGTGGTGTAGACATGGTGGTGCAGCGGTTAGCGTTGTTGCCTTACAGTAAGAGGTTCTCCTGTTCGATTTTCAGCTAGAGTGCCTTCTGTGTGGAGTCTGCATGTCCTCCCCGCTTTTGAGTGACGTCTAAAGACATACATGTAGGTGCATGCGTGAATGGGTGTGCCTTCTTTGAAGGTTGGACATTGGGCTGACAACTCGGCACTGTAAAAATTCACTGCCAATCATTAGCAAACCTGGACTTCCACTGTGGCGACGCCTAACCGAGAAAAGCCGAAAGACTTTTAAGACTGGTACCATTCAGTAGTACTTATTTCTTAATTTCTAGAATATCTTCGTGCCCACATATATATTATTTTAATTATTGTTGCCAACTGCAGCAGGCATAAAACTATTTATGCCCAAACTGTTTAAAAGTAACGCTGTAAAATTAAGGGATACTTTTTGTATTAACCTATCATTTAAGAAGTTAAACTAAATGCAAGAAATAAATTAAAGCAAAACAAGACCAGTAAAAAAAACAGAATAAGTGTAATGCGGGTGTATTCACTAGTTACAGAGATAGCCCATAACACATCTATAGCAGCAGTTCTCTTCTCAGAATAAGCCACAATCTACTGAGTTTTTAGACTCCTTTAGCAATCTACAATGTCTGGGTACAGTTAATTTAGAAGTTATGTACTTACCATAACTTGGCATCTGTGTTGTCCATTTTCCTTCTTCCTCACTGATGGGTCACATTTTCAGCCCTTGGATCTGATTTGGCTACATTTCCAAGACTTGGATCCAAGTCACAAGCTCCTCCCTCTACTCATAATGCTCTACACCATCCCCAATTCTTCAGATTACATTTGCTGCATTGCTGCCCACTAGATCATAAACAGAAGGACACAAGAAAGGATTGAGGCTTAAACCATGGAACATAAAAGTTCCCTTATCATCCAAAGAGCCTTCTAAGAGTGACAAGGCTGGGGGATGGCTGGGAGAGAAGGTGAGAAAGAAGGAACAATGGATAAGACAGATGCCAAGTTATGGCAAGTACATAACTTCTAAATCTGATGTTGTCCTTTTCATTATTCCTTACTGATGGGTTAGGGTCCCTAGCTACGTAACTCTTGGGCGGCCCTTAAGGAAGGATATGCCAGAGCACAGTTGAACCAAAGGAAGCCCTGCTTCTGGAGACAATGTCCAATTTGTAATGTGTAACAAAGGTATGAGTCTTTGACCAAGTGGCTGCAGCACATATATCATCAATTGAAATGCTTGAGGAAAAAGCAGATGAGGTGGCCATAGATCTGGTGGAGTCGGCTCTAGGACGTCAAGGCAATTCATAACTTTTTTGAGAATAAAACAGTGAAATCCAAAACATTTGGCCAAAGTAATTTTGGAAACTGCTTACCCTAAGTGTTTAAGAGAAAAGGATACAAACAGCTGATCAGACTTCCTGTACTGTTTTGTTCTATGAAGGTAAAAACATAGTTACCTATGGACATCAAGCAGATACAGCATATATTCACCTTTATTACTAAAGTTCAGGAAGAAAACTGGCAATTGTATTGACTGATTGATGTTAGTCTCCTGTGGCTACTTTAGGCATAAAAGAAGGGCTAGTTTGCAAATATACTCTATCCTTATTATGAAGATGATGTAAGGAGGCCTAGCTGATAAGGCCTGGAGTTCAGAAATTATTTTAGCTGAAGTAACAGATACTAACAAGATTGATTTCCAAGAAGGAAACTTCATGTCACAATTGTTTGCTGGTTCAAAGGATTTTCTGAGTTAACCCATGGAGGACCACCGTGAAGTTCCAATGAGGAAAAGGATCTTTTATTGGCGGTCTAAGTAGGAAGATTCATTTCATAAATGCTTTACATAGCCTGGAGGCTGCTAGACAGAGTGATTCATTTACATCATGAAAACTGGATATTGCAACTAGCTGAAGTTTAATTGTAGAAAAGCTAGCAACTTCTTTGAAAAGAGTACCAAGGAAAAGAAAAATAGCCGAAATAGGCACTGAGAAGGGGGTCAATGTTTTCTTTAGAAGCCCATACTGAAAACCTTTTCCATTTGCTTTTGTAGATCTTTTAGTAGAAGCCTTCTGGGAAGCCAAAATAATGTTACAGACTGGGGAAGTGAGCCTGGACTGTCTTACTATCACTGGAATCGATGAAACCATGCGGTCAGCCTGAGGGCATACAGATTGTGATGCTGGAACTGTGATGGATGAGATAGGAGGTCCTGATTGGGCTCCAGTATCCATGGAGGATATCTGAGGTGAGACCAGAGAAAGGGGAACTACACCTGATGAGGTTAGAAGGGGGCCTGCTTGCTTTCTGTAGAAACTTCAGGATCAAAGGGAGAGGGGGATAAGCACAGAGACCTGGGGGCCAATTGTGAATCAGAGCATCCCTTAGTGACTCCCCCAGAGGGGAGATCAGAGTGAAGTACTTGCTGCACTTGCTGTTGAGGAGTTAAATATGTCATAGCAAGGTTGGCCCCAGGGACTGAAAATCATGTTCGCTGCTGCTTGATTGAGAGACCACTCATGAGGAATCAGAATGGACCTGCTGAGTCTGTCTGCCAGAGTGTTAGTTTTCCCTGGTATGTGCATTGCAATTAGAAAGTGGCCTGAAGAGATAGCCCATTCCCAGACCCTCGTGGCCTCTCTGCACAATGGGTAGGAGCAGGTTCCTCGTTTGTTGCTGTACTAGGTTACTGACATGTTGTCAGTATGGACAGCAATAGTCCCCAGAGGGAGAATATCCTGAAAGGCTTGCAACATTAGAAGGACTGCTCTCATCTCAAAGACACTTATATGCAGCTTGGTCTCCAAGGAGGGACCATGTGCCTTGGACCATCTTTACCATGTAATGCCCCCCACCCCAAATGGGAAGCGACTGTGCTCACTTTGGATATTGTGGGGGAGAGAGAATGGCCTCCCCAAAAACAGGTTGTCTGACTGTATCCACCACTGAATATGACATTTGCAAATTAGGGTGAGTTTGATACAAACAGATAGAGGCTGGTAAAGAATCGACTGCTCGATCTACCATTAAGGTTCACTGAAGGATTCACATAAAAAATCTTGCTAGAGGGACTATAAGGATAGCTACTGATATAGATCCAAGAGCATGTAACATTAATCTTGCAGAAGGGGACAGAAGAGATGGTAAGTCCCTCACCTGACTTTGAGATGTGATGCAATGAAGAGGTAATGAAGACACTTGATTTGTCATATCCAGTTGAGTTAATATGAATTCTAGGTTTTGTACAGGAGTCAAGCTGGATTTGGCAAGATTTATCATGATGCCTAGGGAGTTGGATATGTAAAGCAAGTAGTCCCTAGCATGAAGAAGCTGATGCCTTGTTGGGGTGGTGAGGAGCCAATCATTTAGATAAGGAATTACCCAAAACACCTGGAATCCTTTGAGCCTCAGGTGAGCTGCTACAACTGACATACATTTGGTGAACACCTGGGGGCTGTGGTGAGTAAAAAGGGCAGTGCTCAGAACTGGTAGTGATTGGCTCCCAGCCAAAAGCACAGGTGTCTCCTGAAGTGCCCGTCTATTTTGATGTGATAGTATGCATCCTGGAGATCTATACAGCACATCCAATCATCCTTGTGCAGTAGATGCAGAATGATCTGGACTGTAACCATTTGGAACTTTGACTTCTTTACATACTGAATGAAATTGCTTAGATCCAGCATTGGTCTTAGGTCCCCTGTTTTCTTTGGCACCAAAAAAAGTGTGAGTAAGTTTCAAATCCTATTTGTTCAGTCAAGACCTTTTGGATAACTCTCTTTTGTAGCAGATTGTGAACTTCTTGAGCTGCATACTCCCTCTGACTGGGTATAACATGAGGGAGTTTCCTCCTGGACTCTGGAGCTGGAAGGGAAAAGGGAATGTAATAACCTCTGGATATTATACTTAGCACCCAATTGCTTTTTGCAATGTTTGTCCAGGCATCTGGGTGCAGGGAAAGATGACCCCCAAATGCCTCCAGACATGAGCAGTTAGGCAGCACTTCAGGAGCACCAATAGGGCCTGTCAAGGATGGAATCTCTGAATCCCTGATTCTGCTGACCCCCTCTGCCTCTAGGGTGGTGTCTACCTCTGTCACTGGAGAAAGTGCCCCCATGTGGATCCTGAAAAGGCCCTTGAGATTTCCAGAACCAAGTTTTCTTCCATCCTCATTGGTTTCTGGAAAAGGTCCTCTGAGAGGTAGAAAACTTGATTCCCATAGCAGATAGGGTCTTCCCTTCTTGCTTGCTTTGGATAAACGTTTCTTTCACTGATGGCCCAAAGAAAGAAGAACCATGAAAGGGGCATTAATAAAGGACACCTTAAAGAGTTCTGGAAAGTTGCAAGGCCTCATCCAGGCATGTCTCCTTATGGCTATGTCTGAACCGGCAGCTTGTGAGGTACCCTCCACTATATGGGAGATCAGTCTCATTGAAGAATTAGCAATGCACGATAGAGTAGCCAGCTGGAGAGAGACCTTTTTGAGGTCTTTCATTGACATGGTCTCAGCAAGAGAGTTTGAGAGCTCCTTGATCAAGTTTCTTTCCAAGCAGGTAAAGTGTGCCAAATAATTTAACGACCTCAGCGCAAATGTGGCTGAGGCATAGATGTGCTTTCTGAATCTGTCCATCATTCTGGACTCCCTGTTAGGTGGATGGACAGAGGAGCTCTGCTCGGATAGCTCCTTTTTTATGACTGCCGCCACAACAATGGCATCAACTGAGATACCCTTGTTCTAATGTGTGCTCTCTGCTGGTGGGACTAGAAATGTATCGGGATGCTTGGGAATGGGCTCAACAGTGTCAGGTTCCTTCCAAGCCCAGCAGGAAACTAGGTCAATAATTGCATCTGCTGGTGTGGGGGGTCACCAAGGACATAGATGGCCTGCCTCAAAAGCCTTCAAGAACATGGACTCTTAAGAAGGAGGTTAGGCAAACCAGCCACCTTTCTGCCTAAGGATTTCTAGGATGTCTCAAAAGGAGACGTCATCAGGTGGTGATTGAAGAGAACCTTCTCCATCATCAAAGTCGGTGTCTTTGGTGAGGGACTCCATAGGGGAGGTTATGTGCCTCATTTTGCACACCTTCTACTGCTGAACCTCCTCTGTGGGGTGTTTAAGAGAGGTGTTGGAACAAAGGGGAAAATCCTCAGGAGGAAGAGCATGGAGGATTTTCGGGGTAGGCTGACCTGGAGCAAGAATGATGGGCTCAGTGCTCAGACCTGATGAAGGATGGAGGGTAAGACTCAAAATGTGAGAGGATGGATCTCTATGCAAAGAAAAGGCCCTTACTATAACCTGGAAAGATAATGGACTCAGGGTAACCCCTGCTGTCTCCATCGAAGCCAAAAAGAGTAGAGGCAGCTCCAGATCCATGACCCCCAGAAAGAATCAGACCCAAGCTGTCAAGGGACAAAGCATGAACAGGAAGGGATGGATCCAACAGCATTGGAACTGACCCTAACCCCCCCAGACCTGGTGCTGACATCCCAGATCCAAGACCTGCCCTAATCAGATGAAATTAGAGCAGGGTTAGTCAGGGTAACCATTTGAGTCAAGAAAGGCAGCTTCCTCAGATCCAATGTCGACTCTCTCGGGTATCTATGATCCTGGGACTCCAAAACCATGGGCCGGATCGGAGGAGTCTGTATAGGTTGGGCTGAAATACTCACGGATCCGAGATGGGACAGAGATGGCAAGACCCCAATCTGGATCTGAGACCTAATAAACTTTTGCATCATCCTGTCCATATCAGCCTCTGTCAAGCTCCTGGAGGATCTGGCAGAAACTGATGAAGAGGGCGTTGGATGCTTAGTTGGGATTTGGAATACTTTAGCTGGTAGTGCTGGGGAAACTTGCTTTAATATGGATTCTGGCAACTGGCTCCTAACCATCAGATCTGAGGGTCTTGGATCCAAGGTTGCTGTAGAAGGCAAAAGAGAAGTGGACAAAGATATCGGACCCATGGCCATGTCCAACCCAGAATTGATGGACATGCTCCACCTAAAGAAAGCCATATCCCCATGAGCCACATGCTCCAGGTATCTCAACCTCAACACAACAATAAATAGGACATGCTGGAGGGATAGATTTCTGTCCCAGAGACTTCCCATGCTCTGGAACAAGATTCCAATCTACATTAGGCAGAGCACCTTGCTAACCCTCTTCAAGAGAAGCCTTGATGAGTGGATGGGAAACAGAAAGTTTACCCCAGGGATCACTTCAATGGCTCTGCTGGACAGAGGCACAGGGAACTAATCTAATGGGGTGGCGAAAGCCAACACATTCCAGCTAGACTTATAAATGCCTTCAGGCAGATAGCATAGTACCTACCTATGAACCTATGAACCATCAGATATGAGTAGTTTTGTGGATCCGAACAGGTTATGACAATCTTCGGATCCAAATGGGTCAGATCTGAAGTCTTTTTAAGTTTCTTAGATGGCTCTGACATGGCCCTTGGAGATTCCTTGAAGGCCTGTTTCTTGGACTCCTTGAAGCCAGAGGTTTTTGAGGGGGGGGGCTGAGCCCCAGGAGATGAAGATGAAGAAGCCAGAATCAGGCCTTTAAGGATGAGTTTGTTCTGGTGACTGGATAAAGCTCTAGGATTGAAGGAAGCACAGATCTTGCACTGAGATTTTAAATGATCTGGCCCCAAACAATAGATGTACTTCTTGTGGGCATCTGACTTGGAAATCTTGTGCCCACAAGAAGTGCATCTTTTAAACCCCATTGGTTTCTCAGATATGGTGAATAGTAACTGAAAACCAAACAGTCAAGTACAATCAAGCAAGCACCTGAAAGTCTACAAAAAGACATATACATATATATATATATATATATATATATATATATATATATATATATATATATATATATATATATATATATAAAAACAATAATAAGGAGAGGGCGAAAAAGTCACAAAGAAGGGTGCAGAACGGGACCTTAACACCTACAAAAAAACTAATTTTAAGTGAGAGGAGCAAGAAAGAATATAAATTTTAACAACTAGAAGTTTTAAGCAAGAAAAAAGTTCTCTCACTGTCCAAGACTTGGCACCACGTCCTGTAGCAATGGAGGCAAGCAAGATCATCTGAGGAGTTGGGGATGGTGTAGAGCATTATGGGTAGAGGGTGGAGCTTAAGATTCGGATCCTAGTCTTGGAAATGTGGCCAAATCGGATCTGAGAGTCGGATCCATGAACCAAATGTGAGGAAGACTGAAAAGGACATCAGATCCATGGTTTATCCATAGCTGAAGTGGTCTAGTCACAATAATGAAGTATATGATATGTTGTTATTGTACAGTGACAAAAAATATCATCTAATTTCAAACAATGCCATTGTGAATAACAGGACCTTAACTACTTTTACATCTATGTTTGCAGTGGCTTTTTCCTATCCCTTTTACATGATGAGACTATATCTTTTTATACTGAGGAACATGTCAAAACACATAATTTCTTGTTTGCCATTTGTGTTTGTTCATTAATCTGCGCTGAAAGCTTCATTAAGCACTGCACATGTGCGTGCACATCCACAGTATATTATTTAAAAAACATATCTGACATTGAGTATCATCATTGTCATCATCATCTTTCGGCTGTTCCCATTAGGGGTCACCACAGCGGATCATCTGTTTCTATTTCTTCCTGTCCTCTGTATCTTGCTCTGTCACACCAACCACATGCATGTCCTATCTCACCACATCCATAAACCTTATCTTAGGCCTTCCTCTTTTCCTGTTACCTGGTAGTTTCATCCTTGGCATCTTTTTCCCAATATACTCAGCATCCCGCCTCAGCACATGTCCAAACCAATGTAATCTTGCCTCTCTGGCTTTGTCTACAAACCTTCCAACCTGGGCTGACCCTCTAATATACTTATTCCTAATTCTGTCCACCCTCATCACACCCAGTGCAAATCTTAACATCTTTAACTCTGCCACATCCAGCTCTAACTCCTGCCTTTTTGTCAATGCCACTGTCGACAAACCACATAACATAGCTGGTCACACTAACCTCTTGTAGACCTTCCCTTTCACTCTTACTGGTACTCGTCTGTCACAAATCACTCCTGACACTCTTCTCCACCCACTCCATCCTGCCTGCACTCTCTTCTTCACCTCTCTTCCACACTCACCATTACTCTGAACTATTGCTCCCAAGTATTTAAACTCATCCACCTTCACCACCTCTACTCCTTGCATCCTCACCATTCCTCTATCCTCCCTCTCATTCACACACATATATTCTGTCTTATTCCTGCTGACCTTCATTCCTCTTCTCTCTAGAGCATATCTCCATCTCTCCAGGGTCTCCTCCACCTGTTCCCTACTCTCACTACAGATCACAATGCCATCTGCAAACATCATAGTCCACGGGGACTCCTGTCTGATGTCGTTTGTCAACTTGTCCATCACCATTGCAAATAAGAAAGGGCTCAGAGCTGATCCTTGATGTAATCCCACCTCCACCTTAAACGCATCCGTCACTCCCAACGCAGACCTCACCACTGTCACACTACCTTCGTACATATCCTGTACCACTCTTACATACTTCTCTGACACTCCTGACTTCCTCATACAATACCACAACTCCTTCCTAGGCACCCTGTCATATGATTTCTCTAAGTCTGCAGAAACATAATGCAACTCCTTCTGACCTTCTCTGTACTTCTCCATCAACACTCTCGGAGCAAACATCGTATCTGTAGTGCTCTTTCCTGGCATGAAACCATACTGATGATGATCACTAATCATCATGTCCCTTCTTAACCTTGCTTCCACTACTCTTTCCCATAACTTCATGGTGTGACTGATCAATTTAATCCATCTGTAGTTACTACAGCTCTGCACATCACCCTTATTCTTAAAAATCAGTACCAAAACACTTTTTCTCCATTCTTCAGGCATCCTCTCACTTTCCAAAATTTCATTAAGCAATCTGGTTAAAAACTCCACTGCCATTTCACCTAAACACCTCCATGCTTCCACAGGTATGTCATCTGGACCAACAGCCTTTCCATTCTTCATCCTCTTCATAGTTATCCTTACTTCCTCCTTGCTAATCCATTGCAATTGATGATTCACTAAGCCCACATCATCCAACCTTCTCTCCCTCTCATTCTCTTCATTCATCAACCCCTCAAAGTACTCAGTATGTCACTATGAATTTAATTTACTCGGCATTATATTGCTTACAGAATGTGTAAGTCTTTATTTCAGGGGCTAAACAAAGCTGTAAAACATGTAATATATATTTAATTTAAATGGTATGATTATGTCTGTAATAAATATTGCTCCACACATTTAATCAACTTAAAGGGGAGACAGGCAGATGCATTTTTTCTGTATCACTAGCTGCACTGTTTCATATTTCAGTGCCGTTACTAAACTAGCTTATGAGACTAATATAAAACATATAACAGCTTTGCTGTCTTCTCTGATCAACATTTATGTTTTTGAACATAAATTAATTTGCACTGCATAATTAATTTTAAAAACTAGCCATATTGCACGGTTGATTTACTCTCCACCCAAAATTGCAGGTACTTGATAAGCAGGCAAGCAAATGAGACCCAATCTACTCTGATGATAGAACAAATAGAACAAAATTTGTTTATGACCTTAAACATGCACTTCAAATGTTTTTTGTTTTTTTTTGGCACTATGGAACAGTTATCAATTTATGACTAAAAATATTACATATTAAAGAGTTAACACAACAGTTGTTAATTTCACAAGAAAATAACATTCTTACATACAATGAGGGTTTAAGCCAATACATTAAAAGCAGAAAGTAAAAGAAATGGAAAAGATCATGTACAAAGAACAAAGCTGCTACTCATTACAGCAAAAATTGTACTTCAAAAGTTAAAGGAAATAAAACTAAGCGTGCAAAGCAAATTGAAATAAAATCTCAATGAAATAAAAACAAATGCAATGTCAAAGTACTCACCAGTTTCATTTGGTGAATAAAAAACTACACACCAGTTCTACTACTAAGTCCTTAGCCATGTGTGTGTGTGTGTGTGTGTGTGTGTGTGTGTGTGTGTGTGTGTGTGTGTGTGTGTGTGTGTGTGTGTGTGTGTGTGTTTGCATGCAGATTGTAATAAATTTAAATTTTAGCTTTCACAATGCATTTGAGTCTTCTTGTTTCTGTTACTTTAACCTACCTATTATTTAGTTCTGTTTGATAAGCAGGCTTGTTTGCCTCAGCTAAAAGCACATTTAGATTGAATACTCAAAGTAAACAGCTCAGTTACAATAAGAATGATGCAGCTGATGCAGTGATGCAAATAAACTAGGCTGTTTAACAAATGAATACATGCAATAAAAGACACTCCCAGGGATTAATGAAGCTTGCGCCATGCGCCGGAGTAGCGTCGGAAATCTAGCACCAAATATGGCCATAGAGCGATTCAGGTAAGAGCTGTTTCCACGTGAACTACCAGCGTACGCCAGAGCTGCTCAGCTCCCAGTGCATGTATGCTAATTACCCCATGTGCAGCAGTGTAGCATGCAAATGAAGGTATATAGTGATTCATGAAGTTGTGCAGGCGTAGCGTAAGCAAGCAGAAATGTAAACCAAAAAAAAAACGGTTTACATTTTGTCAAAATAAAATCAGAGCCATGAAAGCAGACCAAAGTTACGTATTACAATATTAATATATGCCAATGGCTAAATATATAGCCAATGACATAAAACAACATGCACAACATTTAAAAAACAACATTTAATTTCATGGCCACATCAACGCAAAGTAAAACCGCAGTGCATCGGTGCACAAACGGGATCATAAGGAAAATATATTTAGATGTCATAAAACTGTAATGTAACGCAATTCATGATATCCCCATAATAGTCAATGGCACACATGCTACACCACAACCATGGCACAAGGGTTGCTAAGGGTCTGTGACAGTGTTCCGTACGGTAAATAGGCATTAGCAGTCAATGCCACGCAAATGAGTCAAGTAATACTGAATCGCAAATGCCCCACCGGCGTAAGGGTGTACCACACAGTGTAGCGTTACAACACCGAGGAGTGGACTGGAGGTAAACATGACATCGAGAGAGGGGCGCGCCACCGTAGCTGTAAGCACATTGGATCATTGCTAGTCCATGTTGTGTGTTGCTAAGCAAAACCGCAGGATAGGAGTGTGGAAGTAGCCATAGCTTTGCTTAGCTGAGAGCATACAAGGTAACCGAAAGTTCATGTGAATGTGGATGAAAACGCACACAAAACCCGGTAAACGGATGTGCACGTCACGCACCACAGCTGAAACAGAAAGGATATGGGAAGACAATAAGGAAATGCTGCAGCATGGTAACTGGAGTACAAATGAGTAATTAACACCTTGAAACTCACAGTGGGCCATAGACAACAACTAACAAGGCTGCTAGCAGCTACCTGCAGAAAAGGAAAGGGGAGGTGACGTACAGCAAAGAAAAGAGAACTGTCACAGCAGAACAAAGCAAACTTGCATTAGATCAGCTACATAACACATTTCCAAACACAATCCTGGGTTGTGGAAGCACAAAACAAGAAAGGCGGCAGCTGGATGCATGCCTGACAATGGGAGGTGAATTGGGTTGAAAATAGAAGTAATGGGAAATAGATGAATCACGGCAGACAAGTGTAATTCAACACCAAAGGCCCCACAATAGCAGTACCTGCTGTAAAACCAATAATTAAGATACCCTGCAGCTGGAATAGCACAAACACACCCAATTACACCAGCATCATCCATTGCAAAATATAATAAAGTGTGAAAGCCCCACACACACTTGTGTATTCCCAGACACTCTGCACCATTGGTGTATACAGACGGGGAACTTTTAATATGTATATATATTGATTCACCAGCATGTGTTGGAGACTGACAGTGGTGTGAAGGATGATGCTGACTACCATCTCAGGCACCAGTGGAGGAGACGAGTGTTCAGACCCACGGTAACCTACCAGGGGCTACATGATCTGGAGATAGTAGAGCGTTACAGGGTGGACAGGGACATCATACAGCAACTTGTTGAGCTGTGCCGGCCATACCTCAGAGCCAGAAGTAACAGAGGGGAACCCATCCCAGTGGACACGAAGGTATGTGTAAGCTTGAGAATACTAGCCACAGGTACCTTCCAAAGGCCAACTGGGGATATCATAGGGATCTCAGAGGCATCAGCATCCAGGGTACTCCACCAGTTCCTGGATGCCATGTTACCACATGCCAATGAGCACATATACTTCCCCAGAATGCAGGAGGAGTTGGCCAGCAATATGTGTCTCTTCCACCATGTGAAGGACTACCCGGAGGTACTGGGTGGAATAGACTGCACGCACATACATATCAAGTCACCACCCGGTGAGCAGGGTAGGTGCTACATAAACCGTAAGGGATTCCCCTCCAACTGCCAGGTCATGTGCAATGCCCAGGGCATTATCATGGATGTGTGTGCTGGCAGTCCTGGAAGCTATCACGACTCCCACATCTGGCATGCCTCACAGCTGTATCAGGTATTTGCCAGGAGGGACATCCCATATGGCCACCTGGTGGGGGATGCTGGCTATGCACTGGAACCGTGGATGACTCCCATCAGAAACGCACACACAGCCACGCAAGAACGCAATAATGAGGCACACGCAGAAACCAGAATCATCATAGAAGGCGTGTTTGGGATGCTGAAATCACGGTTCCGTTGCTTGGACATATCTGGTGGAGCCTTGCAGTACTCTCCAGGAACGTGTGCCCACATCTTCATAGTATGTGCCATGCTACACAATATGATCCTGCAGAAACAGCTGCAGCAGGGACAGAATGGTGAAGGCCCTCACAGCCCACCACCATTGCCAAGGGACCTACAGGCACAGGGGGACTCAGACCATGAACACCCTGTGCTAGCCCCAGTAGGCAGACGGAGGCGTGCTCAGTATGCCCATGCCTTGGCAAAGAGGGAACGTATAGCACACACACTAACAGTGTAGGCACTCATGGACTGACACCCTTCTCCACCTGCGCACACAGCAAACATGGATGGCACACACACGACCACCTGTAAATTGTCATGTGTAGGTTCTACTGTGTGCATCCTACATAGGTAGCCCTCAACTACTGTACACACAACTGCCATTGGCACAAGGTAAGTCAATACCTGAACAGTAAATTAAGCTATCAGCATGTGTCCATACTGTATGTACAGGTTCATAGATACATAGGTAGGTACATGCCCAACCGCTGAGGCCACTCATAAGCATAGGCAAAACATGTCTGCTGTCGCCACCCCATCGATCAACTAACTGTCCCTCTGTGGAGCAGAGCCACTTGCAGGATCCCTGGGGTGTAGCTACTGTTCACCACCTACTCTGCAAGGATTCCCCGGAGTGTCAGTGAGGGGTTTTGTATAATGTAATCAGGGATGTAGCTCCAAATAATGGGAAGTATCCCTGACAGGAATCTTCATAGATGTGTACATGTTAAATAGCATACCTTAAACACAGCTTGCATATATATAGGTAGTTTTCCACAGAATAATAAACATGTGGAACACACAACCACTGAAATGTGCGTTAATCACCCTTGCACTACCAGTGCCTGCTCTGAGAGGTAAGATATCACTGCCAGGATTAGAACACGCAACCATGTACACATTCATCACAATAACATACCACTAAGCTACCTGATATGTACCAATGGCAGTACTGACAGGATAAAACACAAAAGGTAGGAATGTGTTGAAATAGGACAAACCGGCATGTACACAATGAAAGGTGTATGTTATATATATATATATATATATATATATATATATATATATATATATATATATACACATCATCATATATAGAGAGATAGGGAGAGAGATATGTCGATATATGGGGATATACATATACATGTAGATATATAGATAGGTTAACAACATCTACATAACCATGGAGGTATATATAAATGGGATACCTACCACATACCGACTGCTTTACATACCGACGCATGTAATCCCGAGGCTTAAGGTCCGAAAGAACACAGTACCAAAACACCAGATGCGCGAGGTGTAATCTCACGATGTTAATGGACAGTTAGTCAGTGCTTCTGGTGTTGCGGTTTGGGTAGGTTACTGTGTGTACATGTGTTTCTTAGGGCTGTAGTGTGTGTAAGTGTGTGTTCTGTGTGTGGTGTGTGTTCTTGGGGGGCTGTAATGTGTGATTGTGGGTTAGCTTTGTGCATCTGTTTGCGTGATCTAGGATGTAGAATATTAAAGTAGGGGGTGGTGTGGGGGGTGCAGACACCTACATGGGGGGGTGTTGGGGGGGCTTGGCCACCTGCTCATACGTAGTGTAGGATGGTTTGTTTGGATGTGTTGGGTAGCAGTGTGTCTGTGTGTGCATGTGTGTGTTCCATGTTCGTGTTACCTTCGCGAGTTACTGTCGATGTCGGTAATGTGGGGTATGGGAGTCTGGTCCCGGTACTGTGTGCGTCGGAACACTGTGATTTCGGGATTCCATAGGTCTCTCATATACAGCGGTTGAAGTGTTCATATATGTGTGTAACATAGACCATAGCAATCACACATTCTGCCACTACCAACCTTTATGAACAAAGGATATGGAGAGTATATGCCTATACACCATTACAAATATGTGCTATGGACATGAGCCAATGATAGTGTTACCACCTGTCCCACTTTGCAAGGGACACTGCCTCTTTGGGCGGTTGTGTCCTGACCAAATATATTAAAAGTGACAAATGTCCTGGGATTGTAGGACATAATTATGTCCCATATGTACTGTAATAGTTGCATACAATAGTTATTTCTGTATCTAAAATACCTACATGTTACAGGAAACAGAATAAGCAACTAAACTGCTACAAGAATAAACTAATAATTAGGCAAGAAAGGAAAGTTTTATCCCTTGTACTGACCGTGGGTTTATGTCTGCCTGTAAAATCAGACATGTGTCCCAAAAAGGACCCACTATGGCCATATGAAAAGGTGGCAACTCTAGCCAAAGAGGGTCAGTCACCAACACAACTACGATGACTGCAAATACCTATGACAGAAATACACAGCTATCATGTAGCAACATGTTATTACATTCAGCTGTATTACCGAGAGGATTCAAGGACTAATATCACCTGCATGTTATACAGGAACCACATAACAGTGCCTTAATGTATCAGCCTGCAATTACCATTGTATTAGTCCACAAAAGGACAGGTGTTCAAATAGGGAAGGAACCCTCATGCACATAGCGATTATGTATAAAAGCAGTTCCTACACACCTGCATCTGCTAAGCCCAACCACCAACATCACTCCCACACCCAAACATATTACAATACAAACTGTAATAACATCACAAATCATTCACACACTGTACAACATCTGCAGAAGCCTTAACATACCTTGTCAGAGACACACTAACATGGCCCTATGTGAAATAGCTGCTGTTATACAATGGAACAGCTGCTGATGTAATAGGGTTTGTTTGCACTAATCCCTTTTCAGAGGGTTGCGCGTACACCCAGATGTGTTAGCAATTAGTGAGTAACAGCACAGTATGCTACACTTGTACACCAAATTAAGGATGTCTGGTGAGCACACTGTACACCACATAGCAGTTCATGCATAGCCATACGGTCTTGAGCTGGCCAAACATCCTTGCCTGACTTAAACATCTGCAGAAGTATCAGGTACAAACAAACCCTGCATAAGTAGCACTGTTCCGAAATATAACAGCTGTACTCACATGTAGAACTAAATCGTCTAGCTATTACACACAGTCCACAGGAGTCATAAAGCTAATATATCTCTGTGTGTCTCCATATAGCTGTTGAAATATATCGCAATAACACATCTAGGCCGTCTCCCTCGAAAGTAAGGCAAACGGACAACGCCCAAAAGGAGTACTCACTTATACACCACTGTTGCCATGATATCGGCTATTGGAGTAGCTGCACAGCTGATGTGCATCCAATTAACTACTTTGGAACAGCAATTGGTGGACAGGATACCACATGTTATCGATATGTAACTAGAAAAGGATGTGTTATCACACATTCAAACCATCCGTATATACCAGCGGAATGTTACAAAGAACATTGAAACACAAACCGAAAAGGATTGAATCAACAGTTAACGACACCTCGGGTTACTAATAAGGTATGTAGAACAGTCAGTATGTCTGTGTATGTAGTACCATTCTGTAGTATTTAAAGTGCATGCAATCCATATAGTGGAAACAGTTATCTTGTAGTGATGTATTGTTGAGCATAGTAACGCTTGTAGTATTTGTGTGTACTGCTGTAGGTCACAAGGCAAACACTGCATACACCACAAGGGTTGCTATATAAGGGCTTTGAACAGAAATACTCCTCACCAGCAGACATCAGTGGCAGGGCTGGTCCAACAAGTATTTGCTATAACAGGGGATAGTATATGTTGATATATTGTAACTGTAGCCATATGTATGGGTGTATTACAGAGAATAACATGTGGAAGGTTGGGTTGAGCCACTGTGCAAGTATGTTTTGCATTGTGGGATATTGTGCCAATAACTGTGTAATGTACAGTATTGTAGGCAGATATGTATTACAAGTTACATAGCATTACTGTAATGGTAGGCAAATATTAGTTATGTCAATTGGCATTTACAATACACAATAACAGGATACATATGTATTTTAGTGAGCCGACAGTTTATCAGCATGATAGCAAAGTAAAATGGAAGAGCTATTTAACTATCCATGCACATAAGACATGTAATATGTGCAAAGGTAGGTACTAGGTTGTCTTACCAAGGGTATCTGTAAGCCTAGCTAGCATGTGTTGGCTTTTGCCACCCCCATAGGTTGGTTCTCTGTGCCTCTGAACAGCAGAGACAATAGTTCCCTGTGCCTCTGTCCAGCAGAGCCACTGCAGTGATCCCTGGGGTACATGTCTGTCTCCCATCCACACGTCAAGGTTTCCCTTGAAGAGTGCTCATGAGGGGCCCTGCCTGATGTACATTGGAATCACGTTCCAAAGCATAGGGAGTGTCCAGGTCAGGAATCTATCCATCCAGCATGTCCTACTCATCGTTGTGTTTAGGTGTATATCCCTAGAGCATGTGGCTCTCAGGGACTTCTGTTTAGGTGGAACATATCCAGCAATACAGGGTTGGACATTGTCCTTGTATGTCAAGCAGAGATCACCTGTGAGTATGCGGTATACAACTGAGTACAGCTGGAGTTTCGTAGGTTGGGCTGCATAGGTCATTTGTTTGAGGTCAGTAATCCTCTTGGTGTGGTACTGGTGTGGTCTTCCAAGCTGTTGCAGTTGTCTTGTAAGGTATATCCCAAATGGGGTGTTGTATCCTTTAATGGGTCTAATATGACATGTGTAGAGTCACAATGGCCCCTATGATCTGGATGCGAACCCATTAGAGATTAGGGGGGCATGTAGAAGGATATTCTAACCACCTTGTCATTATGGGTATCGAAGGAGAGATTGCTATCTACTGGGATTTCCGGATCCCGTATTACCTTTTCTGTATGTAGGGGACTAGCACCTATGTGGTATCTGTGGGTAATTAGTTATATCCAAAGGGGATGACTATGCACTTTTAGGCATTCAACTTGATGCCATGATATTAACACCAGGTATCCGTCTCAGTGCGACCCTTCCAGAGGGTGTCTCTAACAGCTGGGGAAACAATTATGTCCCCTAGTTTGCAGTCATCTGCAAACCTTTTCAGCCAAAGCCCTCCTGTGCTTGTCTGTATGTCAGAGAAGTATATACCGAACATGAGGGGTCCTAGGACTGAGCCCTGGGGGACGCCAGTTGTAACTGGTATACAGTCGGACCTAGGGTATGCAACTCCCACTGTGTGGGTTCTGTCCGTGAGCCACTTTGCAAACCATCACATGACATAGGGGTTAATGTTCAGATGGATGGGTATGTTGATAATACCAGAAGGAGGAATGGTGTTGAAAGCCTATGTGGTAGGCTGTGTGGACCTCTTTACCCTCATCTAATGCTTTGGTAACTGTCTCTAAGAAGTCCACCAGGTTTAGGAGGCATGGTCTGGCCTTAACAATGCCAAGCAGGGAGGGGTCAAAGGTTGTGAGGTACCCAATGCCTCTGTGACAGTGATCCTTGATGTGCACCATAGCCTTGCAGACCAGGCTAGTCAGGCCTATAGGGAAATAGGTCCCGTGGTCTGTTGTGGCGCCACCTTTGTGGAGTGGGATAACTGTTGCTGTGCGCCATTCAGGGGGTACTATGCCCGATGTGAGGCTATTATTGAACATGGTGCGTAGGTGGGGAGACAGTACGATCTGAAGTTCGTGTAAAACGCAGCCTGGGATGTTGTCCGGTCCCATGGATGCTGTGATATTGCCTTTAGAGTGTGCAGCTTTGAGAGGGATCTGCCAGGATGTTGCCAATATCAATTGTTTCTGTAATGTTTGTGCCTTTGTGCTGTAACTCAGAGCAGATCTGGTTGTTGACATCAAGATATGTGACACAGCTATAGAATGCTTTGTGGTTGTTGTTGGTATTAGTTGCATTATAGTTTTCGTAGCTAGCTTTGGAGGATCTTATAAGGGATCTCAGCTTCTTACTGAGGCTGGCCAGGGATCTCTTCCACGCATGGTATTGTATTCTCGTTTGCAACAGTGTCTTCCTCTTGTAGTACAATATGTTTATGGCAGGGGACCACCAGATTGGTTTAGTTAATTAGGAGTATAGCATCCTGGTTCTGTTTGGGATAGCACAAGCCATGCACTCCTGTAAGTGCTTATAGAGTGCATTTGCGTAGGATTCAGCAGTTGTAACAGTACTGTCCATCTGCATGGGTGTCATGACATCCACCACGTCTGTCTTAAGAAGCATGTAGTCAGCCTTGTAGACATATTATACTGTGGTTCCCTTAATGGGGGGTAGGTACGGGATGTGGATATCAACGGTGTTCAGCACATGGTCTGATCGGACCGAGGAGTTGGCTTCACGTGTGGAGCAACAGTCACTCATGTTGGTAATGACTAGGTCTAGGATATTGTTGCCCCTGGTGGGTGTGTGGATATGTTGAGTCAGGACATTGGTGTTTATGAATTCCAGAAACCATTGCCTTTTGAACTTGGTCGACTTCTTCGAAACAGTCATATGTTGGTACACGAGTAGTTTTCCCAGTTAATGGTGGGGTAGATTCAGTGAGACTTATGTGATGAGTGTGGTGTTGTGCGACTTTGTACCTCTCCACAAGACAGTCAGGGTCAGGCTTGGTTGGAGAGACCTTTACCTCCAGTTTGGCTAGATGAGTGCATCTCTCACAGGTTGTAGTGTTGGGTGGCAGGTGGAGAGGCTTGTCTGTGTACATGAGGCAATGTGTACATTGCCTCAAGATGTCCAGATCCATCAGATAGACAGGTGAGAACACTGGCAGTTGACTCCTGGACATGGCTGAATATAGAACTACATTCACCTAGGTAAGTGAGGAAAGTGAGTACAAAACCTGTTCACCCTTACCTGTAGGTAATGTGGAAGACTGAGTGTTATAGTAATTATTAGCTTAAGTAGTGTTTACAAGTCCTGAACAAGGGCTTAGCATGTATAAGCAATCCAGACAGGGTCTTGGATAATATAAACACACGACCCCCTCCCCCAACAGGTACACAAGCATATATCCATGTACACCACAGGGCCCCTGTACCCACAACTATGCAGGTACAAGCTGCACTCAGTCTGCATGGGACCTGCCCACATCACAGGTTGTATCATACACATATGGCAAAACAAGATGCTCTCCACGTACACACCATGTAAGACATAGCTCCATGTCAGGTTGTGTACACACTGAATGGTGCACACCAACAGGTATCACAACCCACAAAAGGAGGAGACACCACTGATAATGGGAAGTACTGCACTACTACCCTGCTGAGTCTGGTCTGGAAGGCCATGAACCTTGATCACTTAAGTGATGTCAGCAGTACAGATGTAGATGACAGTATGGCTGATGTCATACTGCATATCATAACCTTGCCAGGTCATAGGACATTATCACCCATACTGTGTACCACCTACACTCGGTATACTAGATGCACATTCCTATGTCACAGGAGTGTTTTGCAACAGGACTGCTGGCAGAGCCAAACTTACAGAAGGTGTCTGAATAATACGTGATCATCACACCAGTGGCAGCTACAGTATGTCAGGGTTAATGAATTTTATTCCCCTTCATTGTAGTCCATACCTCACAGACAAACAGAAGGCATCTGCCTATTGAAGTATGCAAATGACTATGACCTAGGAGCAATAGCTGACTCGCATTGACACCCCTATGTTAATAACCCTGTACCCATGAACTACCACCTAGGCAGCGGTCAACATAATGGTTACTTGTGTGTGAGGGATGCAGCTGGGCAGGTGTCTTTCCTGTGATAGCTACATCACCACACCTGTCAGGGAGTCATATGTGGCAACCCTACTAAGGGACATCCACCTACCACATGCTGGACAGATCCTTGTCCCATACACTTGACATAGTCCTGCCATACTATGCATTCCTGTCCATCAAAGCTGCACATCGCTCCCCTCTCAGACATGGTGTGATGACCGCATGGTATATGTTTCATTAACCCTGTGGGTCAGTAATGTGGCACTGCTCCACCTGGCCCCACAGACCCGCCTGTCGGCTACTGCCAGGTAACCTTTCATCCTAGATTCATACATGGCCCATGGCATATAGCCCACTAGTTGACTTTGACTGTACATGCTATAGTTGATATCCATCCCTGCAAATACCATCTGGCTAGCCAATGTCCCATGTGTATCACATGTGCAACACAGGTGATACACGGCAGGATGTTGAATCGCTGTACAGTGCCGTGTAGATGTACATGGCAGAACACATACATGTAAAACCTTATGTGAGCATGTCTGCAGGGTCACAGGTCATGTCTGTTAAGGCAGTGTAAGTCCTTATATGTGACATATACACTGTATCAAGGTCGACTGCATTAATGTGGACACATCCAGCCATGTGCTGATAGGTAGGAACACCAGTACAGGCAAACAGACATGCCCACATCAAGACAATAACCACATGGAGTAGGAGCAATGTAATCAGGTGACACACACACATATATGGTGATAATATCCACTCAACATTGAGTGTCACATATGTGTGACACAAACACGTCAGAGTCATGTAGGTTTGCAAATACAACTATTTAAACTGAATTAATGCGATACACATGTATGTTCAGCTGTAGCTCTGTATGTCTCTGAGGTACTGTGACCTGTCTCCATCATTATGTCTTCCAGGTATGCCGTGTGCAAGGCTTCCCCCTTTTACATGCTTGGAGGATGAGGCCCTCATCCCATACCTACTCGACAATCAGAATATCCTGTTCAGACATGTGCCTCAGGATGCACAGCAGTGGGATGCCCTGTGGTTGGAACTTTGCAGGAGGGTTAATGATGTGGGTGGCCATAACCGCACATACCAGCAGGTGCGCAGACACTGTACAGACCTCATTAGATGGGCAAAACAGTGTGCAAATGCAATCGCCAGGGAACAAGGTGCAACAGGTGGTGGACCACCAAACCAGCCCCCACTCACATGTACCGAGGAGCTACTGGCCAACCTGAGGACACCTGCAGAACCACATCCACAAGCCTTAGCCGATATTGTGGAGGTGGGTGTCTCTCAACCACTGAGCCTGGAGTTGCCTGGTAAGTCAGTACTGCACCTATAACAACTATATTCCATATAGCTGCATGTGACAGTGCACAATATGTAATGTAGCATCATATGCAAGGCATGTATACACACATGCCACATACTATAGTATGCTACTCTGTGTATGCACACATGTGCATACACCATAGTATAGTCTAATGTACTGGTGCATGTGTTATACACATTGCTCCCTGTAGCCTTTATACAGGGGTGGATTATGTTCATACTGCTGTGTTACTCCTATTTAGGTACCTCTGGCATTCCACTGCAACAGCAGCCCATTGCAGGTGAGAGTGTTATTACCTAATTTATCAGGAACCGTAATGCACAAATCTATCTGCCATGTGGCCATTCACAACATGTACACATAATGTATGGTCCTGTCACAATATACAGGTCAGACCTGCAATGCATCACAATGACTACCCATGTGCAACACTTGCAAACTATGTAAATCATCTCACCGACATGAATCCTCACAAACTTTATTGCCAGATGTGTCGACAGCTGTGCATACAATGGTGGAGGTGCTGTTCACTTTAGGAACGTACAACAGATCTGATCTACACATGTGGTGAATACAAACAGTACTACACAGTGGGCTGAAGTATGGCCAGCACACAGGTTTCACCGGTGTGGATCATAGCCCTGCTATGAATGTCACTCAATTTGATGTGTTATCTTGACATGTCCATGACATCTATTGGCCTGGCTGCTACACTGCCTACCTAACCTGAAAACATATCCCACATACTACCCTTTATCTGCATAACCCTCTTGTCAGTGGAGCATATATGTCATATGGGACAACACAGACATGTGAAATAGATGCCCATCACAAAAATTTGGACAACACATGTACACACATGGCCATGGAGGATGGACAGAGACATGGAGCAACACACACAGTAGACGTGTTGTGCTTGTGTGTACACCCTGTCGTACAATGGCTACACATGGTTCAGCCATGGCCTTTGTATAATGGTCATAATGTAGATGTGGAACACTAGACATCCTACAGGCCTGTGCACATCTTGTGTAGGCGTAACATCAATCCACCACATAAGATGTGTTGAACATCTTGAGGGTAACCAATAACCATTCACGTAGTAACAACAATAAATTGAAAAACTCGGTAGTGCGGGTCAATAAAGGCTGTCTTCCTTGTAATATTGCTGTATTCACCACAACCAGAAACTCCAAAAATTCAACCAGATCCTCTTTATTGTTACATCGACAAAGACAGATTTAGCGCTTTCATCTCCAAAAACCAGAGACCTCATCAGAATCAGTTAAACAACACACCCACCCTATGATGTAACAATAAAGAGGATCTGGTTGAATTTTTGGAGTTTCTGGTTGTGGTGAATATAGCAATATTACAAAGAAGACAGCCTTTATTGACCCGCACTACCGAGTTTTTCAGAACATCTTCAGGGTGTTGCAACATAACAGCAGTCACCTGTACAGTATCCACATCAGGCCACAGATACAATACATTCCCGTTGCTGGTGATGGACATAAAAGCCATACTAGCTCCTTGTGTGTGTGTGTGTGTGTGTGTGTGTGTGTGTGTGTGTGTGTGTGTGTGTGTGTGTGGTACACAGATGTCATGTGGGACATGGTGTACTGACGTGTTCACCATGTCTGGCCATAGTTGCCAGGCTGCAGCAATATGGTTGCAGATGTGCAGGGGTGTCATCCGTATACCCATCAGTGACCTGTGTCACAACTTCCACATCATGGTTTAGTGTGTATACACCTCAGTGATGTGGGTCACATTCCACAGTATATATGTATTGTATCTGAACACAGTCATGGCTATGAACCCTGTCTGTAACTCACACTGTATAGCACTAGAGACACCTCATGATTCCCTCAATGGCCATGCACATCAACTAAAATTGCAGTATATCTGTAGGGTGGACAGACAACACTGAATTGGTACACCATTGCCCCACTGTATATTTGACAGGACACGATTGTGTTAAACATGTATGCATGTCATTGCACACGTCAGCAGATCACATGTCATACTACATGTGATTATCAAGGTCATATGCTACACATCAGGCAGGTGTACTGTTAACCTGTGCTGGTCCACATGGTGTAACATAGGGATGTATGCTAACCACTACTATGATTGTGTAATTTGCATGCCGTCTGCTATGACACATGCATGCTGTTGTGTGCAACTTAGGGATGTATGGTAACTACCACTATTATTGTCTGTGCTGCATGCCGTCTGCTGTATCACATCCATGTTGCATGCCTTCTGTCATATCACATGCGTGTGTGTGTCTATTGTATAGATTGTAATGTACAGTTCTTGTCTGCCCTCACAGGTGATGTAGGTGCATTGCCCTCCTGCGGTACATCAGATGTTAGTGCCCCCACAGACTCTAGCAGTGATGATGAATGTATGATTGGGACACAGGCAGAGTTGTCAGGGGCTGAAACTGTGCCATTGGTTTCCATTCCATCTATATCCACCTCATTCCCGCACACAGATCCCATACCTGCACATACCACATCGCCAGTGGCCATAGAGGAAGGACAGCTGGCTTTTGGTAGCTTGGAACAGGAAAGTGTGGGGGCTATGGAAGGTGTGCCTGCACATCATGCTGTCAGCCAAACTATTGGTGGTGCCCCACACAGGCACGTGGCCAGTGCTGCTCATAGGAGGACCTCTGGCCAACATGCTCCTACATGACAGAGCACAGCAGCTGGTGTGACCAGACACATGTTTCAGGCTGTAATGGAGGCACAGGCATGTGCTGAATGGCACAACAGAGAAGATCAGAGGCTACAGAGGCCTGCTGTCCATTCTTTAAACAACAGCATCCAGGCAATGGTAAATGCTCAACAGCAGATTGCTGATGCTTTGGATAGACGGTTGGGTGACATGGTTGGAGTCCTTGACCGTGGCATGACAATCCATGAGCGTGAGCTGTCTGTGTTGGAACATCTGGTAAGAGTGAGGCATCAGGCATGTGGACGTAGTCCTGCTACATCACCTGTGTCAGGTTTACGTGTATGAGCTACCTCACATGCCCGCTCCCATAGTGGCGGTAGCAGCAGCAGTGCATCTGGTGCTGTGCTGTTCACACCATGATACAGCAGGCCACGTGCACATGGCCCAGGATGGTCCCAACAGGGACACAGTTCCAGTGGACTAGTGACATCAGACAGTACCCAATCTGCACCTCTGTCTGGTAGTGCCCATGCAACCCCTGGCAGGCACAGGTCACATGTCCATGGCCAGACACCGTGAACTGTAAAACCTCGCCTGTACAGTCTGCAGCTGTCAATAATATCCCTTTGTAGGCCAGACACATGGGAGAACTGTGTGCAGACATACAGGCACACACTGGACACATATGTAGGGCACCACAACACACACATGCATAACATCCACACATGCCCAATTAGATCAAAGGCCCAAACCCACACACATGATGTCATCCAATGGTGCAGCCTAGGCCTCTGGCAAACATTAACACCCTGTGCATATGATGATGCCTGTGCCACATCCCTGACATCCACACCATCAGTGCAGGGACATGCTCATATGGTCTGATGCACAGGGTGAACAGACTAGGATGATACGTGTAGTTTACAAATGTTGAGGACTGTTGACAGGCAGCAGATATGCCATGTAGTACAGGTGTACAATAAATACTGTTAACAGTATGTGTCTTGTGTAACAACAGTGCAGCCTAGGCCTCCGGCAAACATTAACACCCTGTGCATATGATGATGCCTGTGCCGCATCCCTGACATCCACACCATCAGTGCAGGGACATGCTCATATGGTCTGATGCACAGGGTGAACAGACTAGGATGATACGTGTAGTTTACAAATGTTGAGGACTGTTGACAGGCAGCAGATATACCATGTAGTATAGGTGTTCAATACTGTTAACAGTATGTGTCTTGTGTAACAACAGTAAATGCATGTTGGCAATGATGTTCTGCTGTCCTTCTTCAGGTCTAATTGCACGTGCCGGTGGATGTCAGTGTTTGCAGTTAAGTGTCCCATATGTCAATGTGGACTACTCACAGGTATGTATGAATATACCAGCATGCACTGTGTAGCTGCCACATACCAGTGAGAATGTCCCATGTTACAAACACGTCTACCGTTCCAAGAGCATGATAGCTGCGTATTAAGCTACTGTGGCTACAGATGTGACATCCATAAAGGGTGACATCACAGGTACAGTTACATGGAGTGGTGAGGTAAGAGAGTGGTCTAGCTGATTACAAGGGTAGATGCCAGTGGGAAGTGTGATGCTTCAATGGGAATCAGTAATACATGTTCCCATGACAGGATGCCAACACACAACTGCACCCACACACTCAGGTATTGACACACATGTATTCAGTGACACTGTAACACACACACACACACTCACAGCTTCACTGACACAGTAACACACACTCACACACAGTTGCTACTGGTGGGATGAGGACCCCTGCCTATGTGCAAATCATCATTGCAATACTGTGCACCTACATGATGCGCCACAGAGAATGCACATGTACAGGTAGTCAGTATGGCCTAAGATCGGGAACATCAACACGGATAGTAGAATGCATTGCCTGGATGGTGGGAGGGGTCTTATGAGTTCAGTATGGTAACATACATCCTCACCCCAGGGACCAGTCAGCCCTACATACACACACACTGTGGCATTCAGTAATTAATACACCTATGTCATGCACATACAGGTCACTGCGGTGGTGGTGCTGCAGTAGCGTTGTCACCTCACAGTTAGACGTTGCCCGTTCGATTCTCAGAGCGTCTTCTGTGTAGCGACATGCATGAATGCGCGTTCCTTCGTTGAAGGTTGTGCATTAGGCCCGGCAAGCCAGTACGTAAAAATCTACTGCCAATCATTAGCGGACCGGAGTTCCGCTGTGGAGACCCCTAACCGGGAAAAGTGTGAGATACACGCCCCTGCCTATGTCCTGCTTTCTACATTGCAGTCTGTACAGATGTGTACACTAGTGTACAGGAGAGTGAGTAACAATTGAGATGTATGCCCCACAATACGTGACATATATGGACACACACGCAACCACACATACCAGTACTGTGAATCTCAGACCTGCCTAGCTCATGTTATGTATGTCAGACGTACAGCAGTATTGCACATGTTACAAACTGTACTGATGCTTCCTGTGCCAACAGTGCTGATATATGCACTAGGGACGTCATATCTATTAACAGGTGTAAAGTGATTTACCTTTGCTGTTACCCTGACCGCTGTCTAAGTTGTGGGTTATGTCCTTCAATTAATGAAACCATTGCTTACCAGTTACACAGGGTATTGTAGGACTGCTTGTGACACACCTGTGAGCTGTCCACAGCAAACATCCATCTGCAAAGATGCCCCACCACTTAGTTATTTCAACACATCTGTCCATACCTGTGGTGCATTTTCTGTACATTCAGCATATCACCATATAGAGTTGGCAATGTTGAGGTTGCATTGCAGCTGCATGATGTACTAGGATACATGCCACCTGCATACATCAGCAACTGCAAACGCATGTTATCTGAACGCACAACACTACGTGTGCAGGTGTGTAGGTCCTACAATCCTGACATCTGGTCATGTTTGTAGGCATTGCAATTGGTGGATATGTGTAATGACATACATGACACATGGACTGTTGTATGATATGATGGGTGACCAGTACAGAGGGGATGTTACCTCTGTCAACACTGATATCACACCTTATGTACTGTTAGCATTCAGCAGCCATGGACCTACATTCCATGTGCATGTGTGTAATGGTTGTAGCCACCTGTTTGCACAAAGGGCTACAACAACTATGCTATTTACAGGTATATTGTGTGTGTGTGGCATGTACATACCCAGGGCAGGCACATGTATGTCATATCCATACATGAGAGTGTGTACTGGTGTACAGCAACAGACATCTGCTAATGGTGGAAAGTACCGAGGGACCTTGGTATTTGTACAGCTGACCTGGTCACAGACAGTGGTATCATTGCATTGCATAACACATGATGCAATTGTGTCAGTACATATGTACTGTCTACAGTTGATGTAGAGCTTAGTACAGCACACAGGTCAAGGGTCACATGGTGGTGTACTTGTCTATGTCATACAACATGTATGGTTGCGTGTTGGTGGTCCGAGGGCATGGTGGTGTCTACAGTTTACATCCTAGAATGCAACATGTGACACTGTGTCCTGCACATGGCTCATCTGTGATGCCTTTCGTGGGGGGACCGGTCAGTACATGTGAGTGGCCTTTATGTATGTGGTTACACCACCTGGAGTGGTCCGTACCTGTGTTATGGCCCACATGTCTGGTTCTGAGGTATATTTTGGTAGTACTAGGTTCTGAGGTATATGGTGGTAGTGCTATTGTGCACTACAGAGACATCAGCCAGGTGTTCCTCACTGCACAGATGTCAGTACTCCCCATTGTTGGATCTACAGTGACCAGCTGTGAATATGGACGCTACACATCTAGCACTGGTTAGCATAAGAAAACAATGCAGTTGTCCTGTAGGTGTATGGGAGTTAACCTGTGTTTAAGACATTTGCCTTGGAATGGCACTGTGTGGGTGGATGTGACTTGGGTAATATCCACACTCCCTTGTATCATGGATGCATGTGATATGTGACAAAGGCCTGCCTACTGTCAGCCATGTCATCCCAGAATGACAGCTAATGTTGTGTAAAAGACCGGTGTCAAATATATGTAGAGCAGCGTTCCCGCTAACAATGACAACTACTAACACCAGAGCCCATTACAATGTGTTCTTTATGTCTACCTGTAATAGCATGGCCACTGTGGCCCTCCGTGTTTAGCATCAGAGTGCATCCCAGTCAGCCCTGTGCTACTAGGAGTATGAGCATGCCCAGTATATCCTTGTGTAGATGGACACATAGTAGTGCATTCCGACCAGCCCTGTGCTACTAAGTGTGTGAGCATGCCCCCTGTGCTACTACATGTATGAGCATGCCCAGTATATCCTTGTGTAGATGGACAAATAGTGCATTCCGAACAGCCCTGTGCTACTAAGTGTGAGAGCATGCCCAGTGACACCTTCTGTCAGTTATGTCCCTCTGTGTATGGGCATGGCCATTGTAACTCTGTATAGTAGTAGTAGTCGTCCATTCCACAAATGGGCATACTCCAGGTCAGGATGGATTCCTACTTTAAACACACAGGTTCACAGGCATGTACATCTTAACTGCCAGCATCCCTGTTGATGTCTGCATTCCCAGACGGTCATAATGACAGCCTTGACATGTGTAGTCTGTGTGACGTGATTCATAAGTATGTAGTATTGTAATAGTAATCTGTAAATAAGCAGGTGTTCCATACCCGACACTGGCGTGTGTGTGTGTGTGTGTGTGTGTGTGTGTGTGTGTGTGTGTGTGTGTGTGTGTGTGTGTATGTCTGTCCCCGTTTGCCGGTGGACTCTAAATTGCTTTTAGACTGCCCACACTCTATACATTTCTTATACCCACTGTTAGCAAGGCCAATGATGTCACCCGTCTACAAATACACCTCTGGGAGGGCTGTGTCCCAATAATCTTGGTAGTGCATTCTGTAACTTCGTAATGCTGTAGTGTAATAAAGTAGTTAGGACGGTGTTCTAGTCCCACACTTGCCGTGTGTGTGTCCCTGAGGACTGAGTAATACCTTTATACATCTCACACTCCATACATTGCTTATACCCACCGTTAGCAAGGCCGATGATATCACCCATCTATAAATACACCTCTGGGAGTGCTGTGTCCCAGTAGCATGTTCGCTAACTGCGTAATGCTGTAGTGTAATAAAGTAGTTAAGTCCGTTTTCGACT
Source organism: Protopterus annectens (assembly GCF_019279795.1). Taxonomy (NCBI): domain Eukaryota; kingdom Metazoa; phylum Chordata; order Ceratodontiformes; family Protopteridae; genus Protopterus; species Protopterus annectens. The sequence goes on along the minus strand of NC_056747.1, from coordinate 1,188,173,683 downwards.
CCCACATGTGCCGTGTGTGTGTCCCTCTCGGTAGCGTGTTCTGTAACTGCATAATGTTGTAGTGTACTAAAGTAGTTAAGTCGGTGTTCTAGTCCCACACTTGCCATGTGTGTGTGTGCCTGAGGACTGATTAATGCTTTTATACTGCTCACGCTCCATACATTTCTTATACCCACCATTATCAAGGCCGATGATGTCACTCATCTACAAATACACGTCTGGGAGTACTGTGTCCCAGTGATCTCAGTAGCACGTTCTGTAACTGCGTAATGCTGTAGTGTAATAAAGTAATTAGGTTGCTGTTCTAGTCCCACACTTGCCGTGTGTGTCCCCGGAGGACTGAGTAATGCTTTTATACTGCTCACGCTCCATACATTTCTTATACCCACTGTTATCAAGGCCGATGATGTCACCCATCTACAAATACCACTCCATACATTTCTTATACCCACTGTTATCAAGGCCGATGATGCCACCCATCTACAAATACACCTCTGGGAGGGCTGTGTCCCAATAATCTTGGTAGTGCATTCTGTAACTTTGTAATGCTGTAGTGTAATAAAGTAGTTAGGTCGGTGTTCTAGTCCCACACTTTCCCTGTGTGTGTATGTCCCCATTTGCCTGAGGACTGAGTCATGCTTTTATACTGCTCACGCTCCATACATTTCTTATACCCACCGTTATCAAGGCCGATGATGTCACCCATCTACAAATACACCTCTGGGAGTGCTGTGTTCCAGTAATCTTGGTAGTGCTTTCTGTAACTGCGTAATGCTGTAGTGTAATGAAGTAATTAGATTGCTGTTCTAGTCCCACACTTGCCGTGTGTGTGTATGTCCCCATTTGCCTGGGGACTGAGTAATGCTTTTATACTGCTCACGCTCCATACATTTCTTATACCCACCATTATCAAGGCCGATGATGTCACTCATCTACAAATACACGTCTGGGAGTACTGTGTCCCAGTGATCTCAGTAGCACGTTCTGTAACTGCGTAATGCTGTAGTGTAATAAAGTAATTAGGTTGCTGTTCTAGTCCCACACTTGCCGTGTGTGTCCCTGGAGGACTGAGTAATGCTTTTATACTGCTCACGCTCCATACATTTCTTATACCCACTGTTATCAAGGCCGATGATGTCACCCATCTACAAATACCGCTCCATGCATTTCTTATACCCACTGTTATCAAGGCCGATGATGTCACCCATCTACAAATATACCTCTGGGAGGGCTGTGTCCCAATAATCTTGGTAGTGCATTCTGTAACTTCGTAATGCTGTAGTGTAATAAAGTAGTTAGGTCGGTGTTCTAGTCCCACACTTTCCCTGTGTGTGTGTATGTCCCCGTTTGCCTGAGGACTGAGTCATGCTTTTATACTGCTCATGCTCCATACATTTCTTATACCCACCGTTATCAAGGCCGATGATGTCACCCATCTACAAATACACCTCTGGGAGTGCTGTGTTCCAGTAATCTTGGTAGTGCTTTCTGTAACTGCGTAATGCTGTAGTGTAATGAAGTAATTAGATTGGTGTTCTAGTCCCACACTTGCCATGTGTGTGTATGTCTCCATTCACCTGGGGACTGAGTAATGCTTTTATACTGCTCACGCTCCATACATTTCTTATACCCACCATTATCAAGGCCGATGATGTCACCCATCTACAAATACACCTCTGGGAGTGTTGTGTTCCAGTAATCTCAGTAGCACGTTCTGTAACTGTGTAATGCTGTATTGTAATGAAATAGTTAGGTTGGTGTTCTAGTCCCACCCTTGCCATGTGTGTGTCCCCATTTGCCTGAGCACTGAGTAATGCTTTTATACTGCTCACGCTCCATACATTTCTTATACCCACCGTTATCAAGGCCGATGATGTCACCCATCTACAAATACACCTCTGGGAGTGCTGTGTCCCAGTAATCTCGGTAGCGCATTCGGTAACTCCGTAATGCTGTAGTGTAATAAAGTAGTTAGGTCAGTGGTCTAGTCCCACACTTGCCATGTGTGTGCATGTCCCTGTTTGCATGAGGACTGAGTACTGCTTTTATACTGCTCACGCTCCATACATTTCTTACACCCACCGTTATTAAGGCCGATGATGTCACCCATCTACAAATACACCTCTGGGAGTGCTGTGTCCCAGTAATCTCGGTAGCGCGTTCTGTAACTGTGTAATATTGTAGTGTAGTAATATAGTTAGGTTTGTGTTCTAATCCCAGACATACCAACTGTGTATGTGTGTGTGTGTGTGTGTGTGTGTGTGTGTGTGTGTGTGTGTGTGTGTGTCTGCCTGCATGAGACAAGTACAGTGTTTTGCAGTATTCGCTGTAGCGCATGCCCTAAATGCATAGGGGTTTATATACAGGACATGGCAAGTGTGTGTTTGTCTGTCAGAACCTGTGTAGAGGTGGCTGTGATTGTCTTACCATTGGACATGTTTGGAAGTAGGTTTTGTAGTTTTCCTATATAGTATCCATCTTATGATACATTGGCCACCTCACGAGGAGTACAACTGTCAGTCAGCCACGGCAATGTGTTGGCAAGCCATACCCATACATCTGGCAAAAGGGCTGCTGAACTAAGTATGCAGCCCTACTAGTACCTGGAATATGTCCCGCACCCATTAGCCATGCACATACAACCTTGCCTAGGATATCCCACTATGTTGCTAGTAACATGCACATTGAGGACAGATAGTAGGCATGGTGTGACCGCAGTGGCCTGCAGAGGACATGGCACCCTGTACAGTGATACAATAGGCACATATACGCGGACATTGTGCCTTCACTATGTTCCACATTGAATGGCTGCAACATATGTGGTGCCATCTTATGTGATCCACTAAGGCCAGACAATGCTGTACACATGTGCCCTGTATGGACCCATGCCACTGACACCACGGAATACCTGTCCATTCTATCCATGCAGGTGCAGGGCCGACCTGCTCACTATAAGCAGGTTTTGCCACACCAGGCCAGTATTGGCATATCGAGGTATAACAGGCTGTGTACACTACATCTGTCTGCAAAACCAGGTACACCTGTACATGTCACTGTACAGTATTGTGGGACATGCACATCCCAGGCAATGTCCATGTGAAGGACTATCAAACACAGACATGGCATGCATTGCAAAGCTATGGCCCTACACATTGGTAACCAGGATGTCAGGCCAGATAATGCAGTACCCATCTGTGTGGGACATTGCAGACACTACACCTCTGCACTGCACACCATTGTCAGGTGATGCAATGGCAAGCATTACCCCTCACCCAACCTTGTACAGCCATCTTGCACAGCCAAACACTACACACCCATGGAGCAATGCATACCTGCATGACAGTACTGGCACCCTGTGTGTGCATGTGGGTTGTGATGATCCTAATCACAGTCAATTCCAGTATAAACCTCATTGGCATACCAACAGTTGTCAAGCACTTTTACATGCCCTAGCCCATAGAACTTCCAGATATCCCCTGTGGTGCATGTGGTCCTATTCATTACTGCGGTGTGGCAAACTAAGTAGTTACATTGTGTATTTGCCGCCCTGGCAAAGGTGTCAATGCATGTCCATTAGAGTGTGGTTGTGGTGACAATGGCATCCGTTCACGTGGACTGACATGTGTGCCACACCTAATGTATGTCTACTATATCTGTTGCAGATGGCACTGACTCACCTACACACTTGTTCTTACAGCACTGCAACATGCCACCTCTGTGGCACATGTAGTAACGTCATGCACATTTAATAGTAATGAGTAGTCAGGGGTTTGCCCCTGTACTATTCAGCATGTGGCAGATGATGCTTATGGTTAAGTCTCCAAGCCCTTTCCTGGTGTACATTGCCTGTCCTGCACACACACACTCTCTGGTGGATGTGAAGGTGTACACCTGCACAGCGGCAGCATGTGTATTGTAACAGATGGAAATGGTCAGGTGATGGCCTCTGCACCTATTGCAGTCCTCCTCTAGCTGATTGCACGTGATACAGCTGTGATGATGTTCCCATAGCCATCCACATGATAAACACAGTACACTATCTAGGGAAACATGTTATTATCTGGCCATGACAGTTGCTGTGAGTGGTACCTGGATGTGGTGTTCTGACACGGCATCACAGATGATATCTGGATGTACCTCAATCATTTTCCACAGTGGGAAATAGCCTGACAGGAGGGTGATGTGCCACACAACTACAGCATGTAAGTGTAGCTATGCTGCATTGAGACTACTGCCTGTTTAACATGTGTGTGGTAATGGCTATTCTGCATGTTAAAATACAGACATGACAGTACTCTGTTCATGAGGGAACCCCATCTGTAGGGCCATCTGTGAACAGGTCAGTGTGTGCAACCATTTGTTTCCTGTGTTACACACTGAACACACTTCTGTGCACAGCAGAAGCATGGTGTGGGGATTGCAGACAGTACATGATGATAGGGATGTGTTACTGGCATCGCATCCCTGACTGGACATGTGTCACATGAGACAGTGGTATGACTGACACTGTGTGGGATTCCCAGTGACAAGCCAATGATGGGCAACTGTTCATAGCTGCAGTCACACGTCTACTACACACTGTACAGTTGCCATGCAGTATATATGCATGTGTTGTGCTCCCTCTGCAAATGTATACCATCTGTTGTGTTGGGTTGCTGGTGATATCTATGCATACTTTCATAGGTAATCCTGTATGCTGTTGTCTATCACTAAGCCATATGTGGGTTTAAAACGCAACACCATAGGCTGAATGGATTGGTAGGTCCCGGCAGATCCTTCTGTCCCACTTCAGCTGACCATGGCACTGGGCACTAGCATATCTGGGGCCCAGCCATTAACATCAACCTCTGTTGGCTCTGCACCACCTTCTGGTAGTACCACCACTGAGGATGGAGCATGTCTCCCTTGGGAGCGGGACCAGACAGGTACATATCTGCTGTCGTGCGGTCCCGGACATGTTGTGTAAGTGGCTCTCTAAGGGGTTACGAAGCCAGATACGCCAGTTCAAAAGCGGAGTATCACATTTACAGGGTGATGCTGCCCTCCTGGACAGCCCACAGCACTGCTTCCTTTGCAGCTGTGTAGGTGCAGTGGCAGTTGCCCATGGACGGAGACCTCCGTCCCACTGTTCCCATGGGCTTTTGAATGCCAAAGACCCATCCCCATCCAGGGTGTATCCCCCCCACATGTGTCATATACCAACCCTGTATGCTGTCATTTCTGTGCTCCTACCTATCCTCCACGGCCATACCTACACTCCTTCCCCAACATCTGACTCTCACTTACAGGCACATAAGGGCATTCGGCTCCTAGGACACCATCTGCCCTATACATAGCTGTCCATTACACACACGTGCCCACTGGACACATGAAACCCTTGTAATATGCATCATAACATTCTACTGTTATCCTCACCACTGTCTCTCAGGCGCACGGTCCTGGTATGCACATCACTCCTACATGGTCCAGGTACACGTGAGGAGGATGACCCCATTGTACACAAAACACCACTGGTCCCTCTATGGTTACCCCATTTACCTTTATCATGATGATGATTTTGCACATAGCACATTGCAGGAGTACTGTTCACACATAATGATTGGATAGGTACTGTTGTGTTAATGTACATTACATGCACAGAGTGATGTATACGGCCAATGTACAACTATTTGCATGTATGACTGACACATGTCTGTCTGAGGGAGTCTTTGATCACATAGAGCAACACCACTACATAATAGAGGTGTCGCTGGTGTTTCTCGTTTCATTCGTTTATAATACTTTGTTGACACATGCTATGTCCCTGATACATCTCTATATATGTATGTACCTATATGCTGGACATAAACACTCACATGTACATCTACATGATGAGATACATTCCTATACTGTTGAATGACTGTGCTGTATGATATCCTCTGGTTACAGCCTCTTACGCTCGATTAGCCTCTACATTGCTTAACCAATCCAATACTCGTATACTGGTAGCCAAACACGCTTACACCCGCTCGATCCCACACTTGCTAATGCACCAGCATTGGTGCTTGCATCTGGCACTCATATCCCTGGGCGTGAGCGAGGACCACAATATTACCTTGTGATGCCTATTACATCATACTACATGACTCCAGTATCGGGATTGGCCACCCATTAGGAGACGGCATCGCGTTCAACTGTACGGAATCAGCGGCCTGTCCAGTGACACAATAATATTTGTGTGTACCTCATACAATGTGCTCCCACCTTGTGATGCCTATTACATTGGAATACATGAATACAGTATCAGAAATGGCTACCTATTAGGCGATGGCATGGCGTTCGACTGTACAGAATCAGCGGCCTGTCCGGAGAATCATTCATATTCATGTGTTCCTCTTAGGCATACCTTGTGATGCCTATCACATCGGACTACATGACTACAGTCATAGCCGGCCTTAGGTATAGGCCAACTAAGCAGCCGCCTAGGGCACCGCTTTAGTGGGTGCACTTTACCAGTATTTATTTGGTGTAGGTAGACCAGGATGGGGGTACTGGGTGGTGTGGTGGGGGGGTGCCGTTGTGCCCTCTGCCTAGGGCACCAGTTGACCTAAGGCCACTCCTGACTACAGTATCGGGAATGGCTGCCCATTAGGCAACCGCATGGTGTTCGACTGTATGGAATCAGCGGCCTGTCCAGTGAATTATTCATAACTGTGTGTTCCTCTTACAATCTGTTCCCACCTTGTAATGCCTATCACATCGGACTACATGACTACAGTATCGGGAATGGCTGCCCATTAGGCGATGGCATGGCGTTCGACTGTACGGAATCAGTGGACTGTCCAGTGAATTAATCATATTTGTGTGTTCCGCATATACTCTTCTCCCGTCTGGCTGATACATGGGAACTGAGACCCTGCATTACAAAAGAGTAGTTGGGTTGTGGTAGCCACATCCGTCGGACGGGTCATGCTACCGTATATCTATTATAGGTTTGCCACCTTCTCAATTGGCCAAGGTAGGGCTTTAGCGTTACTACCTGTCCCACTTTGCGAGGGACAGTGCGAAAATAATCAAGACATAGCACATGTCCAGATTACAGGACATTATTATAGTCTACATTTCATTAATAATTGCATACAACAGTTATTTTATATATGACACTTCTATATGTTATGTGAAGTAGCATAAGCAATTCAAATGCAACTAGATTAAGCTTTTATTTGTGCAAATAAGTGTAATCCTGTACTATGCATGGCTGTAGGTATGTTTAGTCCTGGAATGTCTGACATTTCTACAGAACATGTCCCACTCTGGACATTTGGAAAGGTGGCAACCCTATAGGACTTGTATGTAGAGACGTCAGACTTTGCAGGGCAACACACCCACAGCCAGTAGAAAGGGGTGTACTTCACTGTTTTGCCTAAATAAAAGGTTACTCTTGTAGCATTATAGTTGCTTATACTGTTACCTATAACATTTAGGTGTTTCAGAGGATCATAATTGTTTGATGCTACTACTACAGACAATATAGGTAGCCTTCGCCCTAAATCACAGGACATTTGCCTTAATTACAGTTATTATGCAAGACACAACTGCCCACAGGGGAGTGTTCCTCGCAAAGGTGGACAGGTGGTAACCCCAAACGTATTATTCTATCAACTTTCTAAGGTAGTCGGCGGAACATGCGCTTTCTCTCACTATCAGACCTCTCATACGAATGGGGAAGAATAAACACTGAATCAGGGACACTGCATAACGACCTCAGGGACACATTTAGAAGGATGGTGGTATTAACCTGACACATTGACGGACACAGAGCACATACGTATTCATACACATTGTCTGAGGTGCATGCAGTTTATGACTCTTACATGTTGTCATTATTCATTACGTGTATTCCGCCACCTTTCCTCCTAATATCACTAGTTCTAGGATGGT